>NW_007248547.1:0-452 GCF_000164805.1 Carlito syrichta | reverse complement strand
CTGAGTCACCGCACCTAGCCATCACAATTATTTTTAAAATGTATAACTGGTTCCTGCCTGAATAGACTGTTCATATCTGTCAAAATGATCAATGTTATAAATTTGTCTATCTTCTCTGGAATTAACAAAATGACTAGGAAATGCTCTGAACTATTTAAAAAAGGATGCTAGAAATAAAGTTGAAATTATTTTTAAATTTCCTATTGCTTAGACTTTTAAAGTAAAATCTTCACTCACTGGAGAAAAAAATCACAATTTCCTTTTACTGTTCTTAAAAGTAATTTCATGCAATTAATATGAGTTCTATTTGATGGCCTTGTTTCATACTTGGAATTTGAGTTATTTCTCATATTGGGAATTTTTTTTTTTATTAATCAGTATTTTTTATTATGGTTTTGTGGGGTACAGTTAAGGGTTAGGTGTACGATTATGTTTCATTCAGGCACCCTGTT
>NW_007248546.1:150972-159749 GCF_000164805.1 Carlito syrichta | reverse complement strand
GTTTCTGATTGTGTTTATTTGGGCTTTTTCTCTCTTTTTCTTTGTTAGTCTATCTAGGGGGCCATCAATCTTGTTTATCCTTTCAAAGAAACAGCTTTTTGTTTCATTGTTTTTTTTGTATTTTTTGTCTTCTATGTCCTGGATTTGGGCTTTCATTTTGGTGATCTGGATTCTTCTGCTGAAATTAGGGTTTTGGTGGTCTTGCTTTTCCAGCTTTTTTAGGTGGCTTTTTAGACTGTTAATTTGTGACCCTTCCATTTTCTTCATGTGCATTTGTAGGGTTATAACTTCCCCTCTTTCTACAGCTTTCATGGCATCCCAGATATTTTGGTAAGATGTTTCTTCATTTTCATTTGTTTCCAGGTATCTTTTAATCTCTGTCTTGATTTCATCATTGACCCAGGAGTTGTTTAGCATCATGCTGTTTAGTGTCCATGTCTTTGTGGGTTTTGGGGGGACCTTGTTGGTGTTAATGACTATTTTTATTCCACTGTGGTCCAAGAAGGTGCATGGTAAAATTTCAGTCCTTTTAAATTTACTTATGCTTGATTTATGGCCAAGTATGTGACTGATCTTAGAGTACATTCCATGCGGTAATGAGTAGAATGTGTATTCTGTGGTCTTTGGATGGAGGGTTCTGTAGGTATCAATTAAGTCCATTTGATCAAGAGTCATATTGAGGTTTCAGATCTCGTTGCTGATTTTTTGTCCTGATGATCTGTCTAGGGTTGTGAGTGGGGTATTAAAGTTCCCAGCTATCATGGTATTGGAGTCGATATCTTTTTTTAGTTTACCTAGGAGTTGCTTTATGAAAGTTAGTGCTCCTATGTTCAGTGCATATATGTTTAGGATGGATATTTTTTGTTAATGGATTGAACCTTTTATCATTATGTAGTGGCCTTCTATATCTTTTTAAATTTTTGATAGCTTAAAGGGTATTTTGTTTGAGATTAAGGTCGTGACTCCTCCTTTCTTTTGTGTTCCATTCACCTGAAAATTTGTTTCCCATCCTCTTACTTTGAGTGTGTGAGTATCCTTTTTAGTGAGGTGAAGGCAATAAATTGTTGCCTGGTGATATTTTATGCATTTTGCCATTCTATTTTTTTTAGTGTTGCATTTTGTTTGTTCACACTCAAACTAATTATAAAAATGTGAGAGTCAATCCCTATCATAATGTTCTTACAGAGTTGTTCTTCCTGTTTGTGTGTTGTCTTTCTTTTGGTTTTAGAGTTGGATCCTGTGTATTTTTAATCTTTTGCCTATACTCTTGTGAAGAACGTTGTTGTTCTTTTTTCCTTTTCTTCTGTGTTCAATACTTTCTTAAGTGTTTCTTGTAGAGGTGGTCTTGTGGCAGCATAGGTTCTTAGGGATTGGATATCTGGGAAAGAGTTCAATTTCAATTTCCCTCTCTGATGAAGCCTAGCTTGGTTGGGTAGGTTATTCTTGGTTGAAATTGTTTATCTTTTAGAACTTTGAAGATAGGGCTCCAAGTTCTCCTAGCCTGGAGGGTTTCTGTAGATAAATCTGCTGCTATTCTAATTGGTCATCCCTGGTACGTAGTCTGACCTTTTTCTCTTGCAGCCTTTAGGACTTTTTCTTTTATACCTACTTTGTTTAGGCAAATTATTATATGTCTGGGAATTGGTCTTCTCATTTGTTGTCTTGCAGGGGTTCTCTGAATCTCTTTTGTTTGGATTTTTTCATCCTTGGTGAGTGAGGGAAGTTTTTTTGAACGATTTCATGAAATGTTTGTTCCAGTGCAGCCTCTGTTTCTCTCTCTGCCTCAGGAAGGCCGATTAATCTTAGGTTCGATTTCTTGAAGTGATTATTCATCTCTTGAAGGTTTTGTTCCATCTTTTTGAGCTTCTTTTCTATGCTTTTGACAGTTTGAATTAGTTCTGTGTTTTGGTCTTTGAACTCTGAGATTCTTTCTTCTGCTTGGCTAGTTCTGCTTTCCATGCTTATTAATTTTTATTTATTTCCATCACAATATTCTTTACTGCTGTTATTACTGACATCAGCTCCTTCCTATTTCCCTCTTGTCTCTCCTCAATTTTTTAAATTCTCTCTATTAATGTCTTGATGTCTGGGTTTGTTGCATGTGACCAGTCATTCTGTGGGCTCTTCATTGTTTGTGTTCCGGAATCTGTTTTCTCAGTGTTTGCTCTCCCAGGGGTCTGTGTGAGACAAATATTCTTCTTTTGGTTTTTCTTCATTTGTGTGGTTTTTTTCCCCCTCTCTACTCTTTCCCTTCCCTCCACGTCACCGTCTTCTTTAATTCTATTATTCAGGGGTAGAGGGATTGCTTTTACTTCTGTTTGTTCAATCTCCTATTCTTTATGTGTGCCCTCTTACTTTGTTCAATTCTGGAGTTGCACTGTAGGTTGGGGGGTGGTCCTTTTTGCAGTTTTGAGATTTACTTAAGGGGGGAGCTGTGATTCAAAATCTATCTGCAGGTCCTGGTATTTGCCAACAGGTGTATGGAAAATCTGAAACCCACTTCCCACTGCCTTGGAATCTGTCCATGCAGTGGGGCTATAGGTTTACTCCCTGCAATAAAATGTGGTTAGCAGAGGGAAGAGAATAGAGCAGAGAGTGGGGGGAGGAGGGGGGTGGAGAGAGAGGGGGCGTAAGGAGGAGGACAGATGAGTGTACCAACTAATGGAGAGAGAGACCTAAACTGAAACAGATAAAAACAATAGACCACGGCTACAGACTAACCAACTCCCATACCAAAAAAAATAAAACATACAATGATGCTAACGTACAAGCTAACCAACCACCTTATTGGTGTGCTGTTCCTCTACACAAAGATATAGTTTACAGAGAGGAGAAAAGAGAAGAAAAGGAAGAGGGAAAGAAAAAAAAAACAAAGCCATAGGAATAGAATAAAGTCATTAAACTAACAGAACCAATCGAGCACACTCTGAGACTTTTCGTTTAAGTCCAATGGCCTTTCAGCTCTGATTTCTAGCTGTCTTTTCAAGCTGGTAAATTAGTTCTCAGTTAGTTGCCCCTGGCCTCCTGTGAAGGATAGTTCAGATCACCCTCTGTTCACAACTCAAGTCTGGCTTGTGTCTGTTTTTCAAGCTTGTTTCTCCCATTTCGGTGTTGTTACCTTGAATCGCCAGCAGGTGGTGCTATCTCAGCTGCTCACCCCAGAGGGGGTGGAGCTGGAGAGAAACCGGGCAGAGGCTGGAGATGGAAGCTTGCCTCAGGGCACAGGGGAGAAGACCCATATCCGGCAGGACCTTATGGTGGCGGCAGAGGTGGCAGCGATCCCAGCAGATCTTGCCTGCAGGGACTTCAAGGACTGAAGTCGTGGATCACCTCAGGCACGGGTGGCACAATGCACTATGGCTGCCATGGAGGCCCCGGCAGCGCTGGTGGCTGCTGTGTCTGTGGCTGCAGTGACTGTCCAGACCTGTGTGATGCCCCAGCAGTGGCAACCAGCGAGCTCTGTGTGAAGAGCAGGCTACCGATGTTGGGGTCTGCAGCCCCCGGGGAGAGAGCCAGTGCCCCTCTGCGTTCTCCTTTGCAGAGGGTTTCCTAGACCAGGTTGCCTCACTGCCCCTTGCCGGAAGTCCCACCACTTCCAATCTTAAACATTCTTTTTTCTTTTTTTTTTTAACTCTGCCATACAGCTATACTAGTTTGTAAAAACAATTTGGCAGTAATAAAATATTTTAAAATAGTTGATTAATTAAAAAGGTATATATTAATGATTTTTAATTTGTAAATCACTTTAAGTTGCAAATGTATAAGAAAGTGGTGTAATAAGGCATTTATGTTATAAACAAAGTCATTTGTTATTAAGAATTATGCAAAAGCAAAAGAAAAAATACTCTTTGTGACTGGTTTTATGGAGTGACTTGAAATATATTTTCAAATTTTTATGTATACCTTCTTACAAAATATAAAGTTATTTTTAGGTTTTATAAAATACACATTCAATTGAAAGCAGTTTGACATATATCATGCTTAATGAATTCTTTTTTAAAAAGTGTTGTGTATATAGCATTGCTTCTATGTATTTTTCTGCAAAAAAATAGTATAATATGAAATATTGTATTGGATAGTAGACATTTACTTATTGATTAAATAGATTTATTATGGCTCTTAAAATTTTTTTAAATAAGAGATTATCTTTACCAGAACAATGTATTATATCATAAAATCAGTGTTTTTCTGAAGCTACCTCATTCTGGCTTACAAGAGCTGATAATTCATTTTTCAGAAACTTTGCTGATTATTAAACATAGATTATTAAATATTAGTAATATAAATTTATTATTAAATATATAATATTAAAAAGATAATACATTATCAAAACATATCACTTCCTAATTGTTTTTCTTCTCTATATTATTACTTGCATTCATGAGGTACTTACATGTAGTTCATGTGAATTGTGGAAATAATAGATACTGGGGTGCCATTGCACACCCTTTCCAAACTCCACCTTCCCTTTTAGTGATGTCACTTTGGCAGTTAGAAATGGGCTATGCCGGAGTATTTATATCAACTAAACTCCACAGTTCTCTGTCTCTTATTTTTAAAGCCTCAGCCACAGGAAACGCTACTTTTATACACCTGCTATACAGTAAGTCTGGTATTAAAAGTACAAAAATGAATAAGGCACAACTCCTGCCCCCCAAACAAAAAGACTTTAAGAACTAATTTCAAGCTTGTGGGAAACTGACTCTTCCAAAATGTAGAGATAGACCATATAGAAGAAGTAATTTTGGAATTGGATTTTACCAAATAAGCAGTAGTCTATCAGGTCAAAAAAGTGGGTAGGGTTATTCCTGTATTGGAGAAAAGCATACTCAAATGAAGGGGACATAAGAGAAAAAGAATTAATTATTAGAAATCCTAATACTTCTATGTCTCTGGAATAGAAAATTTGTTATATCACTTTGCCAATGTCTTGTAAAGAATACTTGTGATGGTATTTAGAGACCATCTAAATGATGCAGGGTCATCTCATCTTGAGATTCATAACTTAATTATATTGTCAATATAAGTATCCCAATATGTTAACATAAATTCCAGGGATTAGAACATAGTATTTTTGAGTGGCAAGTTTTCAACCTACTACAGGTATATTATACATAGCAGTGATTATTCAAACTACAGGAGTGGAGATGGAAAGAAAAAGAGCCAAGTTCAGTACTCGTACAGACCCCCAAATACTTGGGTAATCAGGAGAGAATCCAACGGGAGATGCTAAAAATGCCAAGAGACAGTTGAGGAAAGAAGACCAAGAAAATAAAGTTGTAAAATGAGATCCATGGCCATAGAGAGAATGCAGGGAGAAAAATAACCTGAAAAATGACTGAAGTGTCTTCAAAATTGAATTGCAAAATACAGAAAGCTTGAATATTTATGTATACTAGTTGTAATCCTAGGTCTATTATATAGTCAATGTATATTTCATTTCAGTTGCTTACAGTTGGCCATTGGAAAAATATGAATATCATACCTAAAGCTAACCTTAAGGCCTGGGAATTAACTAGCAATTTTACCACTAGAGAAGCAAGGTTAAAATTACCTTTGCACTTTATAAAGTAGTTCACAATTGTGAAATATTAAAATTTGCACCATCAAGGGAATTCCTACTCAAACTAATCACAGTTACTAAGTAGCTGTTAAGCTCATTTGTTTTTAACTGCTCAAGATGTGAATATGTCAGCATATAGACATAATTAAATATTAAAATGACAGTTTCTCCAATTACTGCACTGTTTGCATTTTGGTTCATTGTGGCAAAGTCATATGGCTTTTTAGTTTAGTTCAGATTCTCTTTAAAGATCTAGACTATTCTAACTTTCATTCCTAACTCTATAGCGCTGTTTTTTCTTCAGATGTCTGATTATTTTACATACCCAGTTTTAATTATTGGGTACCACCAGAGGTAGAATGTTCTTAACCTATGTATAATTCTATATGCATTTCTATGTGTTTGTATTTGTCCTGAATTTAACTCTCACATGTTTTGAACAATGGTAGTTTTACCCTGATATTTTGAATTTTGATACAACAAAAGGAAAATAAAGGTGACATTTACTTGAACTAAGTCATTTGTAATATATATATATATCTATGTAATATATATTGCAATATATAAATATAATATATCTTATCATGTCTAATCGGTTTTCAACTTCTCAAACTGAAGAATCCAATTTTCCTAGGTGTACACTTAAGGGAGTAAATCATATTCTTTAGTTATTATAAACCTGACTGTCCTTTAAAATTGAATTTACACAAAACATTTTATTTTACTTTGAAAATTATGAAAATTTTTATTTGATCAAAATTAAGATCACATTTTAATCTTTGTTTATATTATTCATATTTACAATAAGGGGAAACATGCTGAACTTATTGATCAAACATGACTCAAATTATCAAAAACTGAGACATTCACTCCTAAACAGAGGCTCAGATTGAACACAATGAAAAACACCGTGAAAATATAAGCTAACTAGGTATACCACATAGGAAGAGATTCAGATGTGTATAGCACCATAGAAAAGTCTAAGTTTGGGCAATCCCCTAGGGTCCCCTTTCACTCTGGGAGATTTTTTTTTTGTCCTCTCAATAAATCTTACTTTCTTAAATTAAGAAAGTAAGAAAGAAAGAAAGAAAGAAAGAAAGAAAGAAAGAAAGAAGGAAGGAAGGAAGGAAGGAAGGAAGGAAGGAAGGAAGGAAGGGAAGGAAGGAAGGAAGGAAGGAAGGAAGGAAGGAAGGAAGGAAGGAAGGAAAGAAAGAAGGAAAACGAAAAGAAAAGTCTAGATTTATGAATTTAGAAAGTCCCTGGAAGTTTCCAAGAATCATCTTACTTGCCTGCCATTTCACATTTGACGATAACAGGAAGCTCTGTAAACCTTAGCAAAACCCAATATCAGATAGCATCATAGTCCATATCAATCTATCTCATTGTTATAACAATAATAACACCCTCTTGGAAAAGAAGTATGGGAAAAGTAGTTTCCAGACGTTTAATCCTTGAAATACAGGTAATAACTTACAGTATTTAAGAAACTGCAACAATAATATTTCATGTGTATGAAATATTAAATGGGTCAATTTAGTCACAGTGAAAAGTTAATAATTCTTATGTTTTAATTTATCTTGATCAAAATATGATTGTTATACTACAAAAATATTACAAATATGAAGTTCAAAATCATAAACTGCACTTTTTAAAGTGCTGTTGTATTTTTATTATATACAACTCTTTCCCTTGTCTGGTAATCAGGAGAGTGGTTTAATCAGCCCTCTCCATCCAACAGCTTCTCTATCCAAATGGATTCTCATTTCATGACTTTCTGGATTTATATATTTGCTAGCGTTTGTCTAGATTAGTTTTATTACTTATTCTTATTTTTAATTCTGTATTTTATACATGTATCGTTTTATTATTGGCCATTGTGTATGCGTATCCCCTTTGTTTATAGATCAATTATTAAAAACAGTGTGTGATATTTGCAATAAAATATAAAAGCTAATTTCAAAATAATTACTGCATTTGACATTACATAATAGTTTAATTTTTAATATTTCAATAATGTAGTCTTAAAAGCTACAATATATAGTTTGATCTTTTCCCATGGCTGTAGACCATTTTATTTTTCAATTTAAGCTCTTGAATACTTTCAGTTAGCAACACAAGACCTACATTACTAAAAAATGAAACAGCCGGGCTCGGTGGCTCAGCCTGTAATCCCAGCACTTTCAGAGGCCCAGGTGAGTGGATTGCCTAAATCCGCAGGTTCAAGACTAGCTCAGGCAACTTGGTGAGATCTCAATTCCACAATAAATAAAAAATTACCTGGGCGTGGGAACATGGGCCAATAGTTCTGACTACGTGGAAGACTGAGGCAGAAGGATTGCCAGGGCCCTGCAGCTCGACCTGGAGTGGCTGTGAGATGCCACTGCCTTCCACCCTTGGTGACAAAGTGAGATGCCAACAAAACAACAATGAAAAAGAAAAAAAAGAAACACATAAAGAATATTAACGCATGCATGAATAAGACCATGTTGCTTTGGATTTTTCAAAATAATATTACCTCTGCTCTCTTTTCAAAATAATCTCTAATTTTTACTAATAGACTAAGTAGAAAAAATGCATTCTGCTTAATTATTTTTTGTTTACCATTTACATGTATACATATATAAAAAAATCACCTCCTCACTACAATTTATCATTAGCCACAGAGATGAAGTCATATACAAAGAGGAAATTATACATAGACTAGGATCACAGAGTCAGTGAGGTTGGCGATTTGCTTCCAAACGTCTGTGTGACCTTATTTATATGATACACATCAAATCCAAAACTTTAGGAAGAGCAAATGGCTTTTGGACAAAATGTATGTACCTGTTGTAGCAATTAATTTTTCTTTTGGTTCTAATTAGCCAATTGAAACCTGAGGACCAACTAGCTAAATAATTTTAGACTTCTTGCTCATGAAGCCTTTACCATTGTTTCAGGGGTATTGTAATTTAAAGGTTTTTTTCCCAACAGTTTGCATTTTCTTATCTTCTTTAACCTACTTGAATGACTAAATTATCCAAGGGAATGCATGAACATTTAAGACAAGAATCAAAGCCGGGTTCGGTGGCTCAGCTTGTAATCCCGCGCGTTTGGGAGGCTGAGGTGAGTGGATTGCCTGAGTCTGTGGGTTCGAGACCTGCCTGGGCAGCGAGACCCTACAATAAATCAAAAAATCAGCCGGGCGTGGTAGCGCATGTCTGTAATTCCGGCT
>NW_007248546.1:85315-150824 GCF_000164805.1 Carlito syrichta | reverse complement strand
AAAAAAAAAAAAAAAGACATGAATCAAATGATCACTAACAAGAAAGACATTCTTTAAATGAATGAATGAACATAAATTTCATCACAAGTGAAAATAAATATTTAGTACTTCCTAATACTTCCAAAGCATAATCTCAGATTTCAAACCATTTTATAATTATCCTGTTAAAAAATTTAAATAAGCTTGATGCATTGCAATTATTTACTGTTATTTTTTTCTACCTCCTGTTTCACCTAATGTATACAGTCAAATGTGTTGTGGTGCTATAGAAGCAACACTAATATAGAGTTAAAAATCTGATTTCAAAATGTGACACTGCTTCTCAGATGACCTTGAAAAATCGCTGACTTTATCTCCAGTCTCATTTCAAAGACTCATCATGAATTTAAATGAGGTAATATCTATGAAACTACTTTATAACTATGGAAAAATGGAATATATTTTGAACCAAATGGGAATGGGTTAACAAAACTCATTTTCAATATGTATTCAGCTCAAATAATGAAGTAAATTATAAGAATTATTTACAGATTTAATGCCGAGACAGAGATTTGCACATGGTATAGATGAATTAGATAAAAACAGGCAATTCTTGCAAAAGATGCATGGTTTTGGTCACATCTGGCTCTCACCTGCTAAAAATAAAATGTAATTTTTATAAATCTGCCCCAATCTTCCAAGAGTCAGAATGAGTAAAATACCTTCTCAAAGCAAGTTCATACTTGAAAGGTGAATATCCTCTCCTGAGGCACAAAGAGGAACTAATATACTTGAGAAAAGATAATTTCTCAGGGAGTCTCTTCCAGAAGAATCAGATTAGCAATAAAATATTTTATGCCCCCCATCTCTTCATGAAATCAAGTTCAATAAAAACAAAACTCTCATTATATTTTTTGTCAAAATGAAAAATCAAAGATTTACTTATAAATTTATATTTTAATATAATAGTAAATTCATTCACAAAGTGACTTTTTTTAGGGTATTACATGTTCAAGACAAAGTGCTAATCATGGTTGATGCAAACTTGAATCATGTATGAATGTTGTCCGCAAATACTTTCAAAGTTGTAATGTCTTGTTGGGTCAGCCCATGGTCTATATACGCATGATATACACATCATCTATCAGGAAAAAACAGAGTTGCTTTCTCACAAATGCTAACAGTCATTGTGTGACATAGTTTGCTTTGCATTCTGTTGGTTTTGCTTTGTTTTCTACAAGTTTTCTT
The DNA here is from genome assembly GCF_000164805.1 of Carlito syrichta. Lineage (NCBI taxonomy): Eukaryota > Metazoa > Chordata > Mammalia > Primates > Tarsiidae > Carlito > Carlito syrichta. The sequence continues at coordinate 149,597 of NW_007248546.1, read as the reverse complement.
GTATATATTTAAGATTGACTGTACAACATGATGTTATATACATAATGGTTACTTTAATGAAGCCAATGAAGTCAATTATCATTTCACATAGTGAACCATTTAAGTGTCTGTGGCAAGAATAGCTAAAATCTGCTAATTTAGCAAAAATCCCAAATGCAATAGTGTATTACAACTATCTTTAGACATGGTCAACTTACATACTTGCTACTTCATATCCTTTGACTTACACCCCCATTTTCTCCTTGTCTCCTCTGCCCTGGGGAGTTACTATTTTATTCTCTATCTATCCATATTTATTTATTTTTAGATTTCACATACAAATGAGATCATGCAAAATTCTTTCTGTGTCAGGCTTATTTCACTTAGCAAAACTTGCTCTAGATCATCCGTGTTTTGGCAAATGACAAGATCACCTTTTTTAAGGCTGAATAATATTCTATTGTGTGTGTAGATATATCACAGTGTCTCTATTCATTAATTTTTTGACAGGCATTTAGGGATCTGGGCTAATGTAAATAATCCTGCAATAAACACAAGGGTGCAAATATCTTTATGAGGTAATGATTTCATTTATTTTGGGTATATACTCAAAAGAGTAATTTCTGACTCATACTGTAGTTCTAAGTTTAATTTATTTAGAAACCTCAATACAGTTTTCCATAACATCTGTACCAAATTATATTCCCAGCAGCAATGTACGGGAACTCCTTTTTCTGTACACTCTTACCAACACCTATCTTCTGTCTTTTGGATAATAACCATTCTAATGAGTATAAGATAATATCACATAGTGGTTTTAATTTGCATTTCCATGATGCTTAATAATGTTGAACAACTTTTAATATACCTGTTGGCCATTTTTATGCCTTCTTTGGAGAAATATTTTTAACCTTACAAGCATCTCTTTTCCTTTTTGGTAATAGTCTTAAGTTTTATCAAAATGTACTGAATTAATTTGTAATTTATGAAAAATTATAAGTTTGCTGCATATGATTATAAAACATATTATACAGGTATGTGCATTTATATATGTGTGTATATGTGTGTGTTTATGTTTTGAAATTAAAAAATAAATCTTCTTTGTTAAGGGAATTATCTCAATGAATAAATAATTTCTGAAAGCATTATATATTATCTCTTGTTTCCAGTAGTTAAGAACACTTATTAAAGATATATATGAACAATTTTTATTAAAGATGCTGAGACATTCTAAAATAGAGAAATATAGTTAAACTAAACTCACTCAAAATTTTTAAAACTTAATTGACTAAGGTACTGCACATGATATATATTTATATTACAACTTCAGACCAAGTACTTAGACTTGTGAAACACTTTTTTAAAGTCATGGAATTTATCTTCAAACAGCACACTCACTGCCCTATGAAAAGACAGAAACTTTATTTTATTTTATTTTACTTTATTTATTTATTTTGAGTTGGAGTCTCACTCTGTCGCCCAGACTGGAGTGCAGTGGCCGCTCCCGGCCACCGCAGCCTCGACCTGCTGGGCTCCGGCGATCCTTCCACCTCAGCCTTCCAAGTAGCTGGAACTACCATGCCCAGCTAATTTTTGATTTAGTAGAGATGAGGTCTCGCCAAGTTGTCCAGGTGGTCTCGAACCTGCGGGCTCAGGCAATCCACTCACTTCAGCCTCCCAAAGGCGCGGGATTACAGGCTGAGCCACTGAGCCTGGCTAACTTTGTATATTTTAAAGTACATTTAAAATATAATGTCATTTAGTATATTAAAGATCTAGATTAATACACTAGACTGTCACTTTCCTAGAGTAATATGAAAAATATATTACCTCTCTGAATAATTTACATAAATGTAAAAAGCAGTTAATAATCCATAGCTCAAGATTGTGATTACATATGTAAAATCTGTTCTTCCTTTACCTAATACATGGCAAGCAGTAGTAAACAAAATTAATGAATTCATCCCCCAGTTAACTTGTTGTTTATTTGTTTTGTTTTGTTTTTTTGAATTGTAGTTTCACTCTGTCACCCAGACTGGAGTACAGTAGCATTCTCGTGGCCATTCCAGTGTCAACCTGCTGGGTTCCAGTGATCCTTCTGTCTCACCTTCCAAGCAGCTGGAACTATGGGTCTGTGCTACCACTCCCAGCTAATTTTTTATTTATGGTCGAGATTAGGTCTTTCCAAGTTGCCTGGGCTGGTCTGAAACCCCTCAGACTCAGGCAATCCACTCACCTTGGCCTTCCAAAATACTGGGATTACGGGCAGAGCCACCGAGGTTGGCCACTTATTCTTATTTGCCATTTTAAGATTACACAGATCTGCACCTCTGTCTTACTAACTTGCTCCATGACTCTATTACACATAAAACAAGGAGCAAATAAGGGGAGATAAAACTTGAGCAAACCCACCTTCAAAAGAATACTTGATCTTAATATTTGAATTATTTATAATTAATACAAGGATAAATTAAGTGAAAAACAAGTGTTGTCATCTCTAAAATATCTGGAACACACAATTGATAATATCTGAAACCACATACAGACATAAGAACCCTGTTCTTTAAGATCGAGTTACAAAAATAGAGCTGGAGATAAGAATTTGGATAGGAAAACACGCATAAAATAAAACTATATAGGTGAAAATTGCAATGCACTATACACACAAAACATAGAAAAGATGATATTCACCACACATTTCTTATATTCCTGTACTTTGTTTATTATGTTTTTATTTTTGTGCAACTTCCATGAAATAGAAGTTCAATTCTCACCTGGTCTACACCACTGCCATGGCTACCTTGTAAACTAAGGTTCATATAACTGATTATCTAGACCAATATTCTGTCACAGTTGTGAGATTATGAGAGCTTGTGAATAAAGTCACAGTGGTCACCCATCATTCCCATTGGCTTTCAAATGCTTAGAGCTTCAGTTTTTGGCCAGAAATTGTTAGTTTTTCCCAGTAGATATTTTCTCCTTTTCTTATTAGTCAGAAAATGTTTAGTTAAGTAAGTAAACAATGCTATATTTCCTGCTTCCATTGCAGCTATATATTTTTTGTGTGATAAATTTTGTACATGCTGAAGTGCTGTGAACTGCATCCTGATTAACTTATTAGGGGAAAAATTTGTCTTTTCATTCTTCTTGATGGTAGAAACAAGTATCAACGTGGCGCTATAGTGGTTTATGCATAAAGACAAAAATGTTGGAATGGCAGGGAACAAAGATAGCTATATTCTAGATTCCTGAATGACCTTGTAGAGCAGAGTCATTATTTCACCTGCTTTTCCTATTTCCAGATTGAAATCTATGGGAGATATAAACTTGACTTAAGTCAGATTTCTTTTGTCTCAAAGAAATACATACAGCTTAACCTATATCCTACCAAATAAATAATGCCTCATTTTGACTTATTCATTATTAAATATTAAAACATGCATTTAGCCAACTAATAGGCAGTATATAAAAGAAGTACAAACATGGGTTTTTGAGGTCTCTGGAACCGACAGTTTATAGGAAATACAAAGCATAGAAGAACTTGTTAAAACAATTCTATGATGTATTCAGAAAAATCCACAATATTGAAACTCTGTAAGAGAAATCACCCAGTTTAATGAGCAAACGAATGGTACGAAAAAAAAGGTGGCGGGGTAGTGGGGTGGTGATGCAGAGTTTGTAGCTGTAAAGACTGAAAGATACAAACTAACCAAATGCAATAAGTAATCTTGGTTGGATTTTGATTTTAGCAAATCATACTTCTATTTTGTATATGATTATTGAGGAAATGTAAATAATGATGATGACATGAAGATATCAAGAAATCATTGCTAACTGTCAGGGAAGGGGTTTGGGATTGGCAGTTGAGGGAAACTGCTAGGAGAGGGAAGGAGCACACCTCATCAACAAGGGTACCTGCATAATCAACGTTTGTATACCTTACCCTGAATTGTACCCCAAATCTTTAAAATGAAATAAAAATTGGCCGGGTCCAGTGGCTCAGTCTGTAATCCTAGCACTTTAGGAGGTCGAAGAGAGTGGTTTGCCTAAGCATGCGGGTTTCAGACCCACCCGGGCAACTTGGCAAGACCACGTCTCTACAATAAATCAAAAATGAACCAAGCGTGGTAGTACGCAACTGTAGTTCCGGCTACTTGGAAAGTTGAGGCGGAAGGATCACCGGAGCCCAGCAGGTTGCGGCTACAGTGGCCAGGAGTGGCCACTGCACTCCAGTCTCAGTGACAGAGTGAGACTCCAACTCAAAAATAAAATAAAATAAAATATTTTAAAAATTTAAAAAAGAAATCATTGTTTCTTTTCATTTAGATATCATCTTAGTGTCATTGACACTTGAACAGTACAACTTTTAACTGCTCAGGTTCACTTTCATGTGAATTTTTTTTTTCTTAGTCATCCCTGGCACACCAAGACCGATCTTTTTACTTTTCTCTCTTCCTCAGCCTATTCAGGGGAAGATGATGTGGATAAAGACCTTTATAATAATCCATTTCCACTTAATGAATAGTAAATCGCTTTTCTCTTCCTTATGATTGCCTATATATTTTTTCTGTAGACTATTTTATTGTAAGAACACAGTATATAATACACATATAAAAACATGTTAATCAACTATTTTTATTTTCAGTAAGACTTCTGATCAATGGTAGGCTATGAATAGTTAAGTATTTGGGGAGTCAAACATTTTAAAATGAAATCATATGATATGTGGGGTGCTTCAAAACAATACAGAGAAGGCAGAGGGAAAGGTTTCATGGACATTTAGATGAAAAAACTTGTTATGGGATGAGATGTGTTCTGAAGCTGTTTAAAATCTACCATTAGTGTGCAAAATGGATAGCACCAGAAAAACCCTAATTCAAAATTTTGTTAGGAAAAATGAAAATGGCAGATTTACTAAACCAAGACATGGAAGACAATTATTTAAATCTAAATGCTATAACATTCTGTAAGATCTTACATACAGCATGTAAGAATTCCCAATCCTGGTTGAATAATGAGAAGTGTTCTGAACAGGTTTATTATACTTTTATTTATATGTTCATACATATTTGAATTTATCTAGAATTAAAAGTTTTTAAAAGACATAAAGTATATGCTTTGGAATAAGGTACAAGTTTCTAGTCTTAGTTTAAGCTCTGCAAATCATGTGACCTTAAAGAAATTGACTGCCTCTCTACTTTTCATTTTGCATTAATAAAATTAGAATAATAGTTCTCATATAATTGTTATTAGGAATAAGCTAGGTAGGTCTTTTAAAAGTATTTAACATGTTAAGAATCAACAAATGTTAAATTAGCATCTTCTTAGTGATATTCATAGGCATTTTGTGAGCTAGTTTAAGAAACTAAACAGTATATATAATATTTTTATAAGAAAATAGGTTATAAAACAAACACAAGTTAATTTGGAATCATTTGAATTATATTAACTAGAAATAAATGCTTTATGTTTTCCCACATAAATTGATTGATTGAAACTTCTTTGGTTATTCCAAGACAAAGAAAAATATATCCCTTAGCTGAGACATTTTTTTAAAACTTAAATGAGAATTGAATAAAACTCCACTGACAAAAATATTTTAGCAGGAGAGTGAGGCAAATAAATTTATATTCTGTATATGTCTGTGAGATTTAAAAATAAATAAATGTACCTGATATTTGCTCTTCCTTTTTTTTGTTTTTAATTTTTAAAATTTCTTTATGTGTATGATTCATAGAGTCTACTTATCATCCAAAATAAAAGAATTAAGACTATGATGGGCCTATTGACAAAGTATTTAGTGATATAAATTTTGTAAATTCACATTGAATTATTGCATCTGAATAAGTTTGTTTTGTTCCTTATAAGTATAAGAAGCAATGCAAGCTTTGTTTTCTCCTCTTATTAAATAAGAACTTTTGATAGCCAGTTATACAAATAGTGACATAGATACTAGATTTCCAATAAAGTTTTATTGCCACCTACAGTAGACATTTTTAAGCCATTTTCATTTAATTTCTCTAAAGAATTTAATTGAAAATCTTTCTGAAATGCATTCTTCTCTTGACTTCCATATTATCACCTAATTCTGTCCTTCCACTTTATTTGCCGTTCTTTTTCAAGCTGCTACTTTGTTCTGTTCTTTTTATGACACAATCTTGATCTTTTGTGTTCACGCTCTAGGGCTGCTGCCTGAGAAATCAAATCACAGCACAGGAATTTAACTAGCATCCAAATGCATATGCTTGTGACCCTCATTCTTATCAAGACAATTTCTCAATGTTCATAATCACATATTCATGCATAGTTCCCCCAAACTTCAAAATTCTCCCCAATACTTGTATTTTCAGCTTGACATCTTTATCTTGGTAAATAACACATCTCTTCATGCTTGAGCAAAGAAGTTCCTCAAGCAAGAGCATGGAGAAATGGACATCTTTGACTTTGTGACTTTTCATGACTAAACACTATTGAAACATAATTTTACCCATTTCTCATATTTTTCTCTTTCCTATATTGTCCAGACAGGGTTCCATATGCTCTTACCAGAATGTAATACCTTCACAACTGATCTTTCTGATTCATTCTTACTCTTTTCCCACCTGTTCACCACTTCTGCCATGGTTCTTCATAAGTGTAGATCTGTCATTTGTCTGTTTTGCAATCTTTTCCTGGCCTCCAATTGCTTTCAGAATAAGGCCTCCAATTGCGTTCAGAATAAGGTTTCAACATCTCAACTGTAAGTGCAAAGCTTTAAATAAACAAGTTTCTAATTTCCTTCAATGCCATGGAATCCCATAGGACACATTTGCCCTTCTCTGAAGGCACCTAGTCCTTTTATGTTCCCTGCCTTTGTTCACATCCTCTTCTCTTTGAAAATGTCTATATTTTACTGAGAAGTGGCTCCAAAAACCTTATTTCTTTGGAGTGTGTGTTCATATCCACTAGATACTAGAGGTAACCTTTGTGCTTTTCTTCTCTGTTCCCCATAACACAATGTTACCATAATGCGCACATAATATTGATTATAATTATTAACTTTATTCTCCTTTCTTACAGTGCTATTAATTTATAAAGTAAAAATATCACTTATTCATCTATGAATACTATTAATTCTCAAAAATTATTGATTTACACTAAGATCTAGCAATGTGGATATAGAATGTATCACAATATACTTGGCAAAGGAAATCTTCTCATTATTAATATAATTAAACTAGAGTTCAGAATCTTTACCTGCTGTCTACAAAAATCATAGAGAATGTTATAGCATTTACATTCAAATTCTTGTGTTCTTTATATTACTTTGGTAAATCTGCTACTATTATCATCTTTTTTCCTACAAAATTTGTATTTGTTTTTTTTTCTTTTTCTTTCTTTCTTTCTTTCTTTTTTGGTTGGTGTTATTCGTTTTCTACACTAATGGTGTCTCTTTAGATAGATTTTAGTTCTGGGTGAAATAACAAGGCTAAGTTATCCAAAAGTCGAACACTTTTCTTTGAATTGCTGAGCTTAGTCATTTTTACTTTTTAATGTAATGCAATAGAAAAGTTTGGATATAAACCAACTTTTTTTGATAAGTTGGGGGTAAGGATTTATGAAAAATGTGTAGTCAGTGTTCAGTCTTAGCTACTAAGTTTAAAATTATCTGTTATATTCGGTCATATCACACACAAAAAAATCAATCTTGATTCAGGTCCCCCAATAAGCTAGGAAAGAAACCTGTCATTTTAAAGCACTTTCATTTCTTAAAAGAACAGACTGACTTAATGATAAAAGTTTAGCTAACATTTTATAAAGTTTATTTTCAAACTGAATTTATTTTTTAAAGTTATTTTCAATGCATGTAGTCTTATACTGAACATGAAACCAATAAAAACATGAAGAATTGTTAATGGAAAATATTTTTTGTTAATATCTCAACTTTTCATTTTGTAAGATAATGTTACTGTTTATATTGGTAAATTCTGGCAGTTTTGAGATACTATTATTTAGTAATCATAATTTATTTGTGTGGTTTTACAAGCAACTCAAAAGGTAAAAATTTAAAAGTAAGCATAAAACTATTTCAGTAATTGCTATGATATTAAAATAAATGTATGTCTTCCCATTTTGGTAATTTTATGGGTAACATTTATTGATATGTGGTTTCATTTTAAAATGTGTCCTCATCATCTATACTATTCTTTAAGTATAATAAACTTTATTTCACTTTAAGAATCTGGACACTATTTGTTGCAGAAATAGGCTGATTTTTAATTTTTTTTCTTTTGTGAACATGGATAGAGTACACATCCCCTTTTTCTTAATAGAAGAGGTTGAGCAACTGTGTTCTGCCACAGGTGAAAAGTGTAGATCTCTAGCACAATGATCTGTTATTATCCGTCCACCACAAAAGAAAAATTACATCATTTTCAAACTCTGAAGGGGACTGCCTGACCATAAAGGGAGTGCCCAGAAATAAGATATTATTTTGTGAATTTACAGACAATGTGGGATTGTCTTTATTATTTAATAAATTTTGACTAATGTAGAAGCAAGCTACTAAGGGGACCCACGAACAAACAAAAACATGCACTAACCCACATGGTAAAACTCAGTTATAATAACTTGGATGTCAGTCCATGTATGTACTGAAGCTCTAGGGAAAGAGGACAAAAACCAGAATGTTAGAATGTGTATTGATTGTAATTATGTGTATATAAAACCATATTGTTAGGAATTAACTGAAACAGGAATTGTCCAATTGGAAGCATAAATGAAAGTGACTAGAAAATAACCAGAAATACAATACCTTGAGGGCTAGAAAACTGATTGACTATAGTTCAGCATTATGACAAAATGAGTTGGTGTGAAAACAAAATATTAAGATTAGTCATAGATCAAAGATCAGATTAAGGATGTGGCCTTTTCACTCAATACTATCTTAAATAACTTCTAGATAACTCTTAGATTTATCAGATGACCTAAAGATATATATTTTCAGAACAAATGTTGTAGTGAGATAGATGGGCACTATCATTTCTTTGTTGTGAGAACATACCTGGCACTCTATTTCACAGTTGAGTGATTATCGGTAATAATGTTTTGTATATTTGAAAACTACCATTTTTAAATAAATTGTTAAGGCTTTTACATTCCATTCTCAGAAGGATTTCAGAATTGTTATGGATCAGTATATTCCTGTGTATTTTCCATTCTTCCATTTTTGAACTGGAGTTTGAGATCATTGCTTGTTGTCTGCATGGTTGGAGAGTGATAAAGATAATACATCTTTTTTTTTGTCATATGATGCCAAACCATAGGGAGCAAGATGTGACTGATTCATACGAGACCTAAGATTTTGAAATAGTTACAACAACTTTATGAAGCTTTTTCATCCCTGTACTAACTACATGTCTTGATAATTTGTGAACTTCTATCCATTTCTTATTTTGTTTCTGTGTCATAGAAGCAATATGCTAAAAAATTATACTTTTCAACCTCCATTGCAAGTGAGAACTGGTTTAGATTCTACTAATAATGAATATTTCTTTTTAGCAGCTTTTGAATTAGCACAAACAAATAATTAGTGTTACAGGGAATTGTGATCATTAAAACAACTTCTTAAAACTCATATATTAATAAAGGTACCTGATCTTAGACCAGACAAAGTGGTGTTGAAAGGGAGGCCCAAACTTTATCTTTACAATGACCACTTACCTACCTAATACTGAACTGTACTTCACATCTTTAAAATAAATAAATAAATAAATAGGAACATGGTAATTCTGATTTTGCCAAAGTGAGCAACAATTTTCCCTGACATTTGCTTCTCTACATCATTAATTGTTCTTTAAAGCATATAATTCCCAGTATCAAATCCTTTCCTTTCATAAATTCTGTAGAAATTTTGATTTCCTGATCACCCCTGATTAATACATTCAGGGAAAGGGTAGCTATTACATATGTGTAGGAAGAGGAAACAGACATTTTTCATCAAGAAAGGTGAAATGTGACAGAACTTGACTGACTGCTCATCAGACCATTCTCCTTTTATAAGTAATCCAGTTATGTGACTTGTGGTCAATGTGGTATGTTGACCAAATGTAGAAGAGTCACTGGAAAACTACAAGATCCAAGGGAATGGAAGAGCCAATAATGAACCAGAACTGCTTGAAGGAGAGCTACTCAACCAGGAAATTCTGTGTTGAAGTCTTTATTTGCTAAAATAAACTTTTATTGTTTTACTCTATTTTCTTTTGGGTGTTACAAGATTTAGTCCACCATTATTAATACTAGCTATTTTATGTGAATTTGGTGCCAAGATTGGAAGAAAATATGCATGACCATCATCATTACTATAGATGGTATACCCACTTAGTTTTTACACTCCAATGGGCAACTGTTAAATGATTTATTGGTACAATATTGCCATGGAGTTGGAAGTGACAGAGGAGAATAATGAAATAGCAACAGCTTGAAGACATTGGGCTCTTTCCTGGACCAGTCTTGATTGAATTATGAACAGGTTCAGAGACACCTTGCTGCAAATATCACATTCCTGTATCTCAGACCAATTTTATGAGAACCCAATAAAACCAGAGACTTACATATAAAAATGTTGTGCTTATTCTTATGTGCTTAAGCTTCAGTCATCTTAAAAAGTACTCTCTGTTTGATGTGATATAACTATTGAGATACTTTCCCCACTGCTCAAAACAGTTTTTGAACTCATCAGTTTTGATGCCTTTTAGTGCTTCTGTCATTTTTTGTTTCAACTCTTCCACATTGGCAAAACCTTTTTCTTTAAAGACTTTTTTCATCATAGGGAAATTAAAAAGAAAAGTCACTTAGGGTGAAATCAGGTGAACAAGAGAAGTGGGGCATGGGAGTCATGCTGTTTTTGGTTAAACATGTTGAAAGAATTCCACACCTCCCCCCAAAAAGATTAACTCATGCTGATGGGTTCCTAAAATAACTTAACTAGTGGGGAAAGCCTATACTACAAGGAGCCCACCCTCCAAAAAATAATTCCTTTTTGGGGGGGTTTCCTCTCATATGTTTTGCATTCTGGGAGATATTAAGGCTCTTTTTTCTTAAATCTCGCTGTTTAAAATCATACAACCCTTCATGACTTCGTCATATTGATGTAGCAATGGCATAATAGAAAGAGCAAAATATTTGAACCCTGGTAGATCTATGGATCTGAGTATAACCTCAGTTCTATTAAGTATGTGTTTTATTACCATCAGCAAACTTTTTATATTAAGGATTTTTAGGTTTCTTTTTCTGTCGTATAAAATAGGGCCAGTACTGTACGCTTTCAGTGTTTTTTTTTTTTTAAAGGTTTAAGTTGAAATGAATTAATGTGTGCCTAAAATAAATGAATCATATTAGAGACTCAGGGAATAATAATTTGTTCTCTTCTCATTACTGACCTGCTTCTATTACTTTTTCTTTAAATATCATGCAGGCTAAAAATTAGGAATTTATTTCCTTTTTATTAACTATCATTTTACCAATGTCAGTATCATGTACTAGATATAGAATCTTAGATATGTCATTTAATGACAGATCCTTAAAATATGAAATAATAATAATCACTACCTTGTAAGTCATTGTGAAAATTAAAGATAAAACTAACAAATATACCTATATTTAATTTTATTACTAATTAAAACTCTTAAGAAGATAGGCAATGTCTAATTATTCTTATAATTATAATGCCCAGCACAATGTTGAACTACAGATAAAGAATTTAATATATGATTGAGTTGATGTAAACTGACTGATTCTGAACCAGCCTGCTTTGCTAAGATTTGGGCTTATTTTTATATTCCTGTGTTCCCATTTTTTGACATTTGTCTTATTTGAAGTCATACTTTCCAAACTATGAAGAGTTCAGTTAATTCCTAATGCAACATTTTCTAAAATGTGCTGTATATTATGACAGTTCTGCAATACAGTCTATGGAAAAATAAAAATAAATATGTGGTCATTTAAGTTTAGTGTTCGCTAAACAGGATATTTAACTCTTGTGCAGCCCATGAAGTTATAAAGGGCTTTGCGAACTTTGATAATAAAGAAATTTTTTTACCTTATCTAGACTCAATGTGACTCACATGTTGCTGACAAATGAAGTGCCCTCACCATCATAGCACCCCGCCATTTTAATCTCAAAGCACTGTTTTGCTAATATAATATTGAAATGCAAACCCAAATCTCTCTACAGTCTGCTATAAGAGGAATTACCTTTCCTTAATAATGTCACTACTCTCCGAAAGACCTGGTCATCTGCTAGTCTGCTTGTGCTATGCTCACTAGGTGAGAGTACCTGTGTATTGGCAGTAGAGAGGAGTTAATCCTACGGCTTTGGGTCTTTTTTTAAAATATATCAAGGATGGTGCTAGAGCAAGAAAAGTCTACCGAATATCTCTACACTAAAGTTAACTGACAAACCTCAGTTGTAATTGCATAATCTGCTTACCTATCAGTGTTATTCCTCAATATTTTATTTTCTGTCTCAAAATCTCTGACCTGTCATGTTTGGGAAGGATACTTATGTTTCTGTTTGTGTTCTGCCACAGAAGCATTCTATTTGGTCCACTACAGAACTAATCTCCATCAATCAGCTTGGCTAGCCCACCTTCCCTAAGTTCTTAGACTCAATCCTGGTTAGACTTCCAAGATACTGGATTCTAGTTTACATTACACGTCTTATTCACTAAGAGCAATCTTCAACTAACCATCCAATTTTTGCTTTTAGTTTTTAAATATCTCTCCGATATCTGTGATAATCTGCTTTAGAAGAATTTTCAGATAAATAATCTTTGTTTTATTTAGTCAAATATGCTACCATTTTTCTTTATTAATTCCAACATTAGTTTAATTAGTAAAATCTCCCCTTCCCTACTCCAATATTCTTAAAATTTCTTCCTCAATTGCTTTTAATACACTTATAGCCAAATACAAAGTCTAACAAAAAAAGAGTCAAATCAACTGAAGCTCTCAATTTGTTTTCCTATGTTTTTAAACCTGAAGTTATTGATTCTCATAATATTGCCTTATGCTTTTCTTGATTGTGTCTAATATTTTCCTTATAATGTCCTTAAAATTTTTAAATTCTGCCTCTTTTTTGCTCATTCAGTTGGATTTTTATTTTTTCATCCAGGTTTCTTGACTTGAAATATCATGTGAATTCTCCCAAAAAATCATTATTCAAGTTAATGTCATCTGATTTTCTGCAGAACTCTCATTTTTTAAAATTTATTTTATTTTAAAGATATTAATGTCGTGTGCCTTATTAATGTTGTGTGCCCCCTCCCTCTACTGGCAGTCTCCAGCTACTGCCATTCCCTTTCTTATAGCATTATGGAAAATGTTGAGGGTCTGCTTAAGAGTAAGAATATGCGGTACTCTGTTCTTTGTTTCTGTGATAACTCACTGAGTATTACAGACTCTAAATCCACCCAAGTTGCTGCAAAAGTCCATGATTTTGTTCGTCTTTATGGCTGTGTAATTCCATCATGTATATTTACCACATTTTAAAAACTCCAGACCAGTGTTGATGGGCATCACGGTTGGTTCCATGTTTCTGCTACTGTAACTAGTGCGGTAATACACACGTGTGTGCAGGTATCTTTATTATGTAGAGTGACTTAAGTTCCTTCAGGTATATTCCCAGAAGGGGGATTACCAGATCATATGGAAGGTCAATTTCTAGTTCTTTTAGGAATCGCCACACTGTTTTCCAGAGAGACTGAACTAGTCTTCATTCCCACCAATAGTGTAGAAGCGTGCCCTTTTCTCCTCATCCTCACCAGCATGTTGTTTTATGTTTTATTAATGATGGTCACTCTTGCTGGAGTTAGGTGGTATTCCATACTTCTAGGACAGAATTATCCCTATTCACTTTATTTCTCAAACTAAAATTCACTGCTAGCATTTTCTCTATCATATTTTATTGAATGAACAAGCATCTTGGGCTAACTACTAGATCAAAAATATATAAACATATACATAGAAATAACAACTATAGAATTAAGATTTTGATTTTCAATAATTTACCATATAACAGTGGAGAATGAAATAATGAAAAGTGATTAATTAATACAGGTATTTCCATAGTTGCCTAACTATTGCAGCTCTCCAATCTACAAAGTAGAACTTTCCTCATAGGCATAAGTCTGTCTGCCCGCCTATCATCTATCTATCTATCTATCTATCTATCTATCTATCTATCTATCTATCTATCTATTATTTATCTATCTATAATCTATCATCTACTATATAGACTAATATCACAGCTTATCAGGGGATTCATTCAGCTGAAGACCAACTTATTTCCAGTTTAACAACAACAACAACAACAAAAAGGTTGCTTTTCCTAGTTTTTGAAGTGAAAAATTTCAAATGCAACTACAATCTTGTGCAGAATCTGAACTAATCTTAATCAGTCCATGTAGAATATATTTTAGGACCATTAGGCCCACCCTCCCCCCCCGAGTTGAGATTTATTTACTCAATTGACCACAATTCTGAGTTGATAGGACAATATTTCTGACATACGTTCTGTTCATTGGCTTCATCTACCTGGTTTTTCTACTTATGACTCTAGTTAATTACTAGGTCTGCAGCCCTCTTTTAAATACATCATTCCTTTTTCCCACATCACTGACTTGTGAAAATGGACCTTTCTGAATAGAACCTAATCATTTGCTGAATGTTGCTCTAAATACATTTTTAGAATGCCTAGACTATAATTTTTCTCACTTCATGCTATATATTTCCTGCCATCTATAATCTATACATCAGTTTCTATGTACTGAGCCTAGACTGAGTTTCTTTAGCATAACTTTCATGCCCAGTCTGAGTTTTGTGTCAACCAAAGATTATACCTTTTAAGAAATAGCTTTAGTGGGTTGTCTATATTCTCCCTACCTTTTTCCTTATACCCAGGCATTTCTAAATTCTTCCCATTTTTCCCATCGTATCACTGAAGGCTTAGTATCTGTTGCAAGAACTATAATCAATTTCTAGAAAAAGGAGTTCCTATAAAAAATTACATTTATGAGACACACAGATACCTTTGTATTGACTTACAATCAATGAATACAATTTTGAATTAAGCATAATTTTGCAACCATTCATTTATTCAATATCAACTTATTGATCACCTACTATATGCTAACACTAGTAATTCACAGCAAAACAAGACAAATATTTCTCTGTTCTTACAACTGACTGTGTTTTCTGCTATAATGGTAAAATAATTTATAAATCTTTATCTGCATTTTAATAGATGCTAGTAAATATTTTTCAGGGTAAAATATAAAGGGAAATATACAACGACAAAAATTGATTCCAATTTACTGAGTTGGGTCACAGGAAAATAAGGATCACTTTGTGCCCTGAAGCAGCAGTTCTCTGTGCTCCTGGGTGTACAGGGAACCAAAGCAAATGATGTAATTCCCAAACTCTATTCATGTTGCCCTTTTGTCAGTGCTGAAGCAAAAGGGGATTGATGATAGTTTTGTTAATTATCCCCAGAAACTAAGTAGCATACTTATTGACACATTTCAAGTCTTTCTGTTTATATTTGCTTAATGAAATGTTCCTCTGCTGTAGCAATTGCCTTCAGCATCTCTATTTCTATATATCCAAAGCCATACCTTGTCCAGGTTATAGTTCAAAGCTCACTGCAATCCTTTAGAAAGTTTTTTTTTTTCTTTCTTTGAGAGAGAGTCTCTGTCATCGGGACTGGAATATAGCGATGTGACTGTAACTCGCTGCAGCCTCAAACTCCTGGGCTCAAGCTGTTCTCCTGCCTCAGCCTCCCAAATAGCCAGGACTGAAGGCATGTACCACCATACCCTCCATGTATTTTTTGATATTTTTTGTAAAGATGGCATCTTCTATTTTGCCCAGGCTGGTCTCAAACTCCCGACCTCAAGAAATCCTCCTGCCTCGGGGCTACCTAGAGTGCTGGCATTATAGGTGTGAGCCACCATACCCAGCCATAAAGTCTTTATTCTCTATTAACACTGAATTTTCCTCTTTTAAGTATTTTTTAGTCACACTTTCTATATCTCCCTACTTGCACCTATGGCTATAATTCTTCTAAAAACAACAAATTGTAAATTTTACAAAGTTGAAAAATAAGTCATAATACTGAATATACTTCGAGCAAATATTCTTTATTTTGCATTTTATTTGCAAAATACATTCTCATATATTTATAAAACAACTACATATATTTTATCAATTATCATTTTTAGTTAGTATTATGGAACATGGCCTAGAGGCTTTTCTACTTTTCTAATTTTTTAGAAATCTTTGAAAATTTAAAAATTAGCGTGTGGTATATATACACCATGGAATGCTATACAGCCATAATAAAGGATGAATCGTGTCCGCTGCATATGGATGGAGCGGGAGATCATCATCCTAAGTGAACAGACTCAGCAACAAAATAACAAACACTTCTTGTTCTCACTCATATATGGGAGCTAAATGGCCACAAGATGGAAATAATAGACACTGGAAATCAATAAGGGAAGAGGTGGAGAGGGTGGTTAGGATTCCGAAATTACCTATTGGGTACAATGTTCACTATCTGGGAAATGGGTTACCTGAGATTCAATCTCCACCACTATACAATATGTCCATGCAACAAATATGCCCGTGCACCCCCACTTATAAAATAAAAATGGAAAAAAAATTAGCCCAACAGATTGCACCAAGACATTCAAATTATTTAAAAACAGCATGTTATATGTACCTAATAAGGAGTAGTATGAGTACTCTAGAGACATTATTTCCAAAGACTTATTAAAGATGTTTAAGCACCTCAGTTTACCAAAAAAAAAAGCTTCTTGCTTTACCCACATGCAAATAGAAAACTGTAAGAGATTCAAAACATTTCCTTTGTATACTGATTAAATATACAGAAGGGCAATGGCATGACAGAAGCCATGCCAAAAGCCAGAAATAGGATTACAAACTGGAGGCCTTTCCTATAATTAAGCTTTAGATTAAGCTTTGTTAGACTTTATGAAGATTATAGGTTAGTAAAGAATACAACTAAGCAACAAGGCAATGTGTGTGATATATTATCAATGAAAATGTTCAGCTTCATGTAGACAAACACTAGGAAGAGCAAGAATTTGTTTCTTAGGTTAGTAAGGAGAAGAGGGAAGGAAGGGGAGAGGTCAGGTAATGGATGCAAAATTGCCAATAGGAAAATTAATTCTGGTGTTCTGAAGCATTGTGGGGGAAACATGGTTAACTGTAATTTATTACATATTTTGAAAAATTTCAATAAGAAGATTTTGAATGTTCACTACATAAATGATGATTATCTGAGCTGATGTGCTCTGGTTTGATCATTATACATTGTATACATATCCAAATATCACCCTATATCACATACATTTCTATAATTATCACAATTTAACTAAAAAAGAAAAATAGAATATGAAATTCTCCTATTTAGGGGTAAGAAAGAGCACAAAGCCAAAATGATGTGTAAGAGATGGTAGGCTAAGATGTAATGATCAAATGGACCAGAATTGTCAAAAGGTGATAGTTTATTGAAGGTATATTCAAAATAGAGAGAACAATAATTTTGACAATAAAAAGGAAAAGATTCTGGAATACTAAATCAAGTATTAATTTTTTTTTACATTAAACATTTGCATTACAGATTAAAAGGGGGCAAATAATAAGACAGGTAAACAGAGCCCAAAATGCAGACTATCAAATTTGTGCTTCATGGTAGATACAATGGGAAGTGACTTAGGAGACCTTTTCCCCCATTAGTTAATATAATATATTATAGTGGGGTGGATTATAGTAATGATATTGAAAGCAAAGGACGGTGAAAAGATCCATGAGTTATAAAGGAGGCTTGATAGATAGACCTTGATTATTTATTGACTAAAGGAAGTCAGAAATAGCATAGGAGTGAGAATAGCAACTAGGCTCATGACCTAGGCAAGTTGTAAACTTGATTATGATAATATTTATTTGTTAGTTCTCTGTGCTATATTTTTGTGTGACTGTTACATGGTTTATCCATTCTTTTCCACACCGATGGACACTTAAATTGTTTCCATGTTTTTTATTATTAATGACCTGGGAAATTGAAATCAAAATCATAATGCAATACCATGTTGTAATCAATCAACTGAGAAAAAATAAAATAAAATTATGTAAGTGTTGGAGAGGATGCAGGAAACAGGATCAACTGTATATTGATGATTGGAGTGAAATAGCTTGCAATTATTTTGAAAAATAAATTGACATTATCTTCCAAAGTTAAACCTCACATAAAATAGGATGCAGGATTTTTATATTGATTTGTATACATGAAACAGAAGTGGGACAAAAATCTTCTTGGTCTTTTCATTTGATGTCTTGCAGGGAGTTCTTTGTATCTCTTATGTTTACATAGTCATATCTCTGGTGAGACAGGAAAAGTTTTCTTTGATGACCTCCTGGAATATTTGTTCCAAGTTGTTCTCTCTTTCCCTTTCTTCTTCATGGATACCAATCAGGTGTAGGTTTAGCCTCTTGATATACTCGCACACCTATTGGAGGCTTTGTTCTTTCTATCTTTTTGCTTTTTACAGATTGGGTAAATTCCATGTTTTGGTCTTCAAGTTCAGAGATTCTTACTTCTGCTTAATTAATTCTACTTTTCTTCCTATAATCTTGTTATCTATTTCTGGGATAAAATTTCTCATGGCCAAAAACCTCTGTTACAAGTTATTTCAGTGTTGAATCTTATCTTTCCTGAGTCTTATTCGCTCTTTCCATCCATCCCCTAATCCCTGTTGTATTCTGGGGGCAGTCATTGAGCACTTTCATTATTTGGGCTCTGAGGTCTTATTTTTTGGGTATTTTCTCTTTGTAATATTGGGAATTACTGTGTTCTTCCATTGATTTTTTTCATCATTTGTGATAGATCTCTTTCTTTTCTTTTTAGTTTCATTATTCAGTGGCAGTAGGAGAGATTTTCATTTATGTTGCTTTCTCAGCCCTTTATTCTTCCCTGATCAGGGTTCTGACAGTTTTATTTTGAAACAGGGCTGTGGAAAGGAAGCTTTGCTGTCTCATGTAATTCTGAGAATCGAATAAGGTGGAGGATGGGGAACTAGAATTTAGAAACCACTTGCAAATAACAATGTGGTATGGGTTCTCCAAGACCCACTCCCCATAACCACTCTATATGATGATGCAATGGGAATGGGTGTGTACTCCCTAAGTCCAAGATACAGTAACAGTAATGAGGAGAACAGAGAAAATGCTGATAACTTTGGGGATCTTTCTCATCCTTTTCTGGTTACACACTTTGTCCCATGGCTGAATCAGGCTAGGGGGTGGGGTACCTGAGACTTGCCACTCATCCTGTCCCTCCAGAATTTGTGCTTGCAGGATATTCCCTCTGAGTCATGATCAACTCCTGAGTACCTGCCATCACAGAAATCAAGTTTGTTGGTTCTTGGTGGGCAAGCCAGAGCACTTCCCTGCCCTGTTATCAAGATGGTGGCAGGGTGCCTATTTTTTCTTCTCCAGTGGGGCTCTGCTTCTGGGCTCCCTTGCTGTGCTCCCTCTGCAGCCTTTGCTGCCAGTGTCCAGGCAGGCACTGTGGTGGTGAGGCAGAGTCTGGAGCTGACAATTACTCCCAGTAGCTTCTTCCCCAAAAGTGTTTTGCTGATTTTTTAAAAATGGCACTCGGCTTCTGGAACTGGGGTTATTCTAGTGTCCAAACAGAGCAGCTGCAGCACCAGCCACTTCACCAGGAAAGTCCTGGCCACTTGCTCCCAAATCTCCCGTCCGTTGCTCATACACCCACTCACTCACAGACACGTATGCAAAATTTTCCATACACTCCCTCACTCACACTGGGACTTACATAGTCCAACTGGCTCCACTGTCATCTTCCCAGAAAGCTACCTCCACTTATTTTTAGTTGAGACTTTATTAGGGAATTTAGCGATAGTAGTTGTGACTAATACAGCTATAAATTGCCAGGTCCAATATTTGCAGAAATAGGAACATGTGGACTCAAATATGACTCGGAAATTTTTATTTGTTTGTTTTTATTATTTTTTAAATGTTTTCGTTGGGAGGAACTGAAATAGAAAAGATATTCAAAAGGGAAATGTGCATAGTATGGTGATTTACTAATTCACTAGATAAGATTTATTAAATTCACTAAACATAGATACACATATTTTTTATAACTTTATTTTATTACTAATACACATATTTTAAAAGTACAGATATGTTGATATGCTAGTAATAATCTAATTCATTTAATAATCTGGAATGTGTTTTTATATATCTATGTATCCTTTGTAAATCATCTATATATGTGAGTTTACATAATGCTCAGTTTTGGAACATTGAATTCTTTTTTTGCAGTGCTTATAGAGTCACAGCATGGGGGCCATGGGCAAATGCAAAGCAAAAGGTGACAGTCTGGAGAAGTCTGCTAATAAACTACAAAATGAAGAGGAAGGGATGATGCATTACAAAACCTGTGTCACGAAATCAGCTAAATTTTAAATTCAGATAACCTGATCTATCTTTCAAAACATCTTTAAAAATTCTGAATGCTAGGAATAGATGACTGACTTTTCTGATATAGAGTATGAGAATGTGAAATCAAGAGGGTGTCATTAAGAGTTTGTCTAATCCTAAATCATTTCAGATTTATGATATGGTTGTTTACTTTCAGAGACCTCTAGAGAAAATTTGCCCTAAATTTTTGAGTGCACATTTGAGAGAATGCTTATGATTCTATAGTAATGAATGGCTGCATATTTATATGCATAGGTTTAGACAAACTGAATCCTTGGAAAGAGGGCTATGAAAAATGACTGATTTGAACAAAAATTAACATACTTTGGAGATTTTTACTTTTGACGTTTGTCTTTGTCTTTTGTAGTATTCATTCTAGGACTGGAAGGTACTTGTCTAATCCCATATGAAGTAATAAGAGAAAATATCTCTTAATATACTTTAATGTATATTTGCATATTTTGTGCAAAAGGTAAGGACAGAGTATTTGTTGAATGATAAAAGAGTCCTGTGACAAAGAAATCAATTACTAATCTAAAGTCTTCACTCAACCAAATAGAAATTTTAATGAAACATGAAACCACTAGAATTGTATTAGCTTTTATATTTTTTATTAAACTATGAGAGATAGTTCAAACGAAGACAAAACAATATCTAGACATATCATAAAACATTAAAAAATAACAAACCTGAAACTAAGTTTTCTATCCAAAGTACATTGTTATTTCATTTCCAACACGTAAAATTATCCTCATTGTGTTTTTATTTTTTTCTTCATTGTGTTTTAAAATGATGTCTCATAAGCAACATAATGGCAGTGCATCTTCGACATAAGGCATGTGAGAACAGAGTTGGAATGCTATGGAATAATTTTACTTTCTTAGAAAAATGCAATGAAAGGCGTTTCAATGAGGAGCATCCTAATTCTATAAGATGCTACTAAAATGAATAACAACTATTATAGGCAGAATAAGTCAACATATGACCTGAAATATCAAAAAAGAGCTGAGAATACCCCAATTATTTTTTTTTCAATTTTGGACCAGCTAAAATAGAAACGTATCTATTCAGTCCCTGAGGGGTCAATCCTGTAGAAATTATCTATGACCTTCTGTATATTTCAGAGTCCACAAGGTGACAGATCTTACTCTGTTGCCAAGTAAGCTATTCAGCTGCACATTTGGGTGGACTGCAGAATACATTTTGCTTCATTAAATATGTCTGGATCAGCTTGTTTCACTGGAATAGGACAGAAAGAAAGAAAGAATAGTGGCGCCACAGGGGGCAGAAATAGTAGAGATGGATTAACTGATGACTCAAAGCAGATTTCTCTCTTTTTAAAAAAATCGGTTTGAACAATGTATTCTACTTGTGCCAAATAAGCTCTCTGGTTTCTTCTTCTGCCCCTCCATCCTTTTTTTTTTTAAAGGAAGTGGACAAGGAGGCAATAAGGATAATAACTTGTTCAAAAAGGCACGGAAACATTTTGAAGCTAATGATGTCTCTGCTTTTATCCAAAACAATAGAAATTTCATGTAGCTTCTATTACCCGGAATGATCAGGCCACAGGGCAAAGCAGAGTGCTAGTGCTCTGTGTGCATTCTTGCAATAAATGTGGGAAAACAATATTTATTTTGCATCAAACCTTTTAGTAGAAAACCAAGTACAACTCAAGATTCTACCTACAGAAGTTTCTAATTAGAATAACTACATTTTTTTCTTAATGATTAGCATCTTAGCAACATTACATAATAATCTTTTTCAACACTAATTATCACTTAGAATTCTGCAGCATTAGAAATAATATTAAATGAGGGTGTTTGTGCTTTGAATGAAAGATGTGACTTACATATTTGGATTCTGTTTTTCAATAATTGGCACAAGCTTGTTTGTGTAAACTTTGCTTAATTGTCAAAAGAAATGACCATGAATCTATTGCGATTATGTAAATTATGGGAATTTTGCTGGTGTGGAATTGTGACCTATGATAATCTCTAAATTGAATTCCATACTTCTAATACATCTAAAATAATGGCGAAATTAAACCAAGAAAAATGGATAACCCTCACATTTTCCTCTTAATTTATCAACACGAGTTTATATTGGTCTACTAGCTTACAAGGAATGAAGAATGGACAGGTTTACTAATTACTGTGTTCCAGTTTATTATTCATTATAGATCAATTATTATGCATTATTTTATTTAATGCTCACAGCATTGCAATGCTAGTATTATTTGTAATATTAATTTCGTAGCAAAATAAGTATAGGAAAACAGGCATATCTGACTTCTAAAATTGTTTTTTACTACATTATTCTGATACATAATAAATATACTGAAAGAAGGAAGAGGAGAAAGGAAGAAGAAAGAAAATAAGAAAGAGAAAGAGGAGATGAAAAGGAAAAAGAAAAAAGCAAATAGCATTGTATAGTACTTCACATGTGATAGCAATTGTTTTCATGTGAACTTTTCTTTCTGAAAACTCTTGAGATATTTTGACTTTTAAATTCTGATTCCTGAAAAAAAAATAAGATGAGAAATTTGGGGAAAGTATTGCAGTATTTAATAATTCGACAATATACAATATGACAAATTAACAATATACAATATGTAAACTATATTCCCTACACAATAATCAAAGCTAAACAGCCAACTTAGAAATGTTACTGGTTCAAGGAATGTGTTGTTCTCAGGTCTGAAGCAAGAGCAGAAAGGGCACATTCTCTTACAGAAGCCATAGGTCCACCATCAACTTGATACCTGTACCAGTTAGAGTGAAGGGATTTTTAGATTTTGGTCTCTCCATTACCCTTCTTACCCCATAGTCAGTCATTCATAACATTTTAAATATTTGTCACCTCAAGTAACATTTTTTTTAAATTCTCTTTTTCCTTGGTAATTATATTGACAGATTCTCTCATAATAGATGCAGCAATAAATTCTTAATCTCCAATACTTGTTTTCTGGACTCCAAAATGATTTTGAGATATTACAGATATGATTTATTATATCAGTATTTCTCCGTAAAATGTAAACAATTATCGTGTCTCTGTTTTTGTTGTATTTCTTTCTTTCTTCTTTTTTTTTTTGAGTTGGAGTCTCACTCTGTCGCCCAGACTGGAGTGCCACCACAGCCTCGACCTGCTGGGCTCCGGCAATCCTTCCGCCTCAGCCTTCCATGTGGCTGGAACTACAGGCGCGTGCTACCACGCCCAGCTAATTTTTTGATTTATCGTAGAGGTGAGGTCTCGCCTGCCCAGGCAGGTCTCGAACCTACAGGCTCAGGCAATCCACTCACCTCAGCCTCCCAAAGGCGCGGGATTACAGGCTGAGCCACTGAGCCCGGCCTTTTGTTGCATTTCTATCCAGCAAGTATTTCTATTTATCTTGTCCTTTCTTTTAGGAAATGAGTAATGATCACACACATGCTCTGACCAATTAAATATAAACAAAAGGTTCACATGCCAATTCTGGTTAAGAGTGTTATGAAGCAGTATCACCATGATGACTAACACTAAGCCAGATAGATGTTGTTTTGTGACCGTGGGTCCCAGCATGAAGACAGCATTGAAATAGGATGGTAAATGGATTAAATCAGATGTGTTTTCTATGGGAAAAAAAAAATGTTTGTGTTTATAGGCACTGAAAATAGAGTGCTATTTTCTATGACAACATAACCTGACTTTCACTGTCTCCTAGTCTACTACACTGCCCATTTACTGAGATCATTAGAACTCCCAGTTTGTCACACTGAACCTTTTATCATATGCTTTCTGCCAACATTTTCAGTGTCGTGTCCAGTATTCATTCCCCATGTCCTTCCACTCTCTGTATCATTTCAAATTCATAATTCTTTTCTACACTTTCATGCCATTAGACATGTTTTGGCATCTTCTTATAATACTCATTTTACAGTTTATATTTCATCTTTTCTGGAAATTGTTCCCTGAAGCATCTAAGCCGGACCATCATGAATTCTATGATCTCAAAGTAGCCCACACATTCCCAAAATATGTTACTAAAAGGACAGTATATGTTTTGGCTTATTTATATCCTTGCCTAGATAGAGTACTCCTTGTTGAGGACACAGAACTTATTTTAATTCATTTTTGCATAACCAGTGCCTAGCATGGCATGATGTATTGTGTAGCTATTCAGTGAAAGTTACTGAACATGCAAATGATCAGCAAACAGTGGATTTTGAAGTTAAATACTGATTCCTGTTACTATCCCATATTTAAATATATAAGAACTTCTAATAATTATGGCTATTTACTTACAAAAACATAGCGAGATTTTAATCACCTGTTGCACTTTTTAGAAAACCACATAGAATAAGTCCACCATTTTTCTTTAAGAACATTCCCAGCAGATAAAGGAAGCTGACGTGTCATCACTTCAGGTTTATTCAGCAATGGCCATTCATCTACAAATGCAAAACTCTTTTCAATAGTTAGGAATTTTATCACTGAGTAGGAGGAGTCTGCATAACTATTTATCTTTACTATACTGTCACAAAATCTGTGTGCTCCATGACAGCCCTATAGTTAATGAACTGGAATCCCCTTTTCAGTGTTCAAGCATTCTGTCTATCTTTCCCGGCCTCCCTGCATAATTTTCTTCCCAGTGTTATAGCACAAGTCTGTATAGAAGTCTGCACTTAATCTCCATATCTTATCTTTCCAATTCATGTTGGAATGAATTCAACATCCTATAATTTTACCCTCCATTGAACTAGAATAATTTCTACATTTAGATTATTCAGAGCCATTAAGAGAACTTTGTTTTCCACTAGCATGTAATTCTACTATAATATACTGTCAAAAGCATTAAATAACAGCATCATATACACTTCAATGACAAAGACAAACTGCCAAGGAAGAGCAAGTGTTTAGAAATAACTTTGTGAACCACTATAATAATCATGTCATTATTATTGGGCCATCATATGTATATTCTATTTTGTGTGAAATCAAAATCTGTTGCCCAAATAACAATCTTTGCTAAACGACACAAAGCTAGTTGCAATCTTTTATGAAACATAAGCTACACAGGGATGCTTAAGATTCACAATAAATATTTTCTTATTGATATATAATAATCAGAAATTCTGATGATTCGAGGCCCAATGAACAGCTGTATTCTTCTTATAACTTACTTGAGGTACTAAGTAAATAACTTGCAAAAAGGACCACGATCAATTTATTTTACTTCCTGTAGGTGAGTGCCAATCCTTAAGGAAAGATGAACATTATTTCTTGTCTCTTTAAGTCTGCAGCTTCTACAACCAGTAGCCAGAGGCAGAGATGTTGTTCTGGAACTTCTGAATCCAGGCCTTCAAAGAAATGGCATGGTTCTCTTCCTTTTTTCTTAAAATACCTCTTGAAATTAAGATGGCATGCTGTGAGACCCAAACAACCACATAGGCCTACAAAGTTCTACGCCAAGAGGTCCAACAGTGCTTCCAGTCAGAAGTCAGCTTTCATCATGAATTCAACCATTATAGGCCTATTAATTTTGGTGCCACAGCCAACATCACCTGATATATAATTACTTGGTTAACCATTCAGTAATCAGGACTAAGAAGTGTTTTGTTGTATACCACGAAGCTTTGTAGTGGTTTGTTGTACAGCAAAAGGTAAATGAAACAAGATTCTCTGCTGGACTGTACATAAAGTTAAATAGCTACCTATACCACAGAGCCATGGAGGAAGTCGTAAAGAGATCAGGCCTGAAGCAGATTTCCTGGTTCAAGTGACAGCACTACCACTGATTAGCTTCATTACCCTGGTCAAGCTACCTAGGTTTCTTGTGTCTTAGGATTAAGTAAGATGAATACAGGTCAATGCTTAGAATAGTGCATGTTTGTATTAGCTATTTTCAGTTTCTGCAGGAAGATCTTAATCATTAGCCTGCCATCCAAGGCTGTTTATAATATGTCCATTTTACTATTTGGGGGCTTATCTTCCACTTTCCTTGCATCACATTAATTGTATGTTCAAACCAATCCAAAAAAGAAGGACATTTCTGCTCTGTAACATTATACTCACCGTTTCCTCTCTCTTCTCTTTCTCAGATTCTACTTATCCTTCAAATGATAGACTATGTCCTATTCACTAACACTTTACCAATTTTCCACAGACCACATTATTTATTTACTAAATATGTAATGAGTAGCCTCTGTGTGTCTAGCTCTGCAGATACAGTAGTGAAGAAGATGGACAGATTCACTACCCTTCTATGGCATGTGATCTAGTCATAGTAGTTATTCTTTAAGCCATCTGGTCTACCCCAACCCATACCTAGAGATTTTGTCCCTATTCTTTTTTTCCTACTTGATAAAGTAATTCATTCAATTCTGAAGTATTTAGCAAACATATATTTATAACACATTATAACATTTTTATAGCCGGGCTCGGTGGCTCAGTCTGTAATCCCATGCCTTTGGGAGGCTGAGGTGAGTGGATTGCCTGAGCCCTCGGGTTCTAGACCCGCCTGGGCAGCGAGACCTCATCTCTACAAGAAATAAAAAAATCAACCGGGCGTGGTAGCGCATGCCTGTAATTCCGGCTACTGGGAAGGCTGAGGCAGAAGGATCGCCAGAGCCCAGCAGGTCGAGGCTGCGGTGACCGGGAGCGGCCACTGCACTCCAGTCTGGGTGACAGAGTGAGACTCCAACTCGGAAAAACAAAAAACAAAAAACAAAACATATTTATAATCCTTAATTATCTGTAATTTATTTTCATATACCTAATCCCAATTTATAATAAAAATCCCAATAGCTTCCTACTATTTCCTTCATTTTGTAGATACTGAGACTGAGACCCAAATATATTAAGTCTTATGTTACCAAACTAGTGCCTAATTAAGCAGAAATCCAAGTCAGGTTTCTTGTATCTGAAGCCAGTGATCTCTCATCCAGTTACTTATTTGTTAGTCATGTGTTATAGATCTTAAAGAATAATTTCAAATAACTATAACACAAATCCCTGATCTTTAAAGTGGTTAAGGTTTGAGGAAGTGGGAAAAATAATGATGGGATAATAAACCGGTTTATAAAATATAAACTGTGCAAATTACTTGCCCCTTTTAAAAAAACACAATTACATTATATTCGTGTTTATGAAAAACAAAACTGTTAGGGAAAAATGGGAACACTTCATTCACTTTCCCTTAATACCTATGTATTACACACAAAATAGCTGTTTGTATATACCTAAGAACACTCAGAGAAACCTTTGCATTCGTTGTTAAAATAGATTCTCTAGCACATTATAATAAACGTTTCCCACTTTGAGGAAGTATCTTAAAAATATTCTTATTACTAATGAATGATTGATGATATAAAAGTTTACTATGGTAGTGAATAATACAGGCTTCAGATTCACAATAAAAGACAAGCTTACAGGCAAATGCCCATTTTATCAACCTAAAAACTATTTATCAAATTGTTAATATTTTTAGTCCTTACATTTCTCATTTATTCTATGGGAATTCATAACAATTCCTGCATTAAAGTGTTGCTGTGATGATTGAATGTGAAAATCCACTTAAAAGGTTTAGTAGAGGGCCTAGAGCAATAGGTGTCCAATAAATATTTTATTAGTAGTGATTATAGTGATATAAAACCAGAATGTACCTTAAAGAGCTGGTAATCCAACTGCAACTAGTAAGTAAATCAAAACTCCAAGTTCATATGATATTCTTGACAAAGAATGGACTTCATTTAAAACTATCATTATTAAATATTTAAAATGTTTCTCATATATAAGACCCAAATTTGCATATTCCATATCTGTGTTCAAATCAAGGTCAATCAAAGGAAAGTCCTCAAGATAACATCAGGATTTCCATTAGTCAGTGATCACTGAGACAGCCAATCCTCTTAGGAAAGCTCTTTGTCAGGTCCTATGGATTACCCCACATAGTCTTTTTCTACCTTTTCCCATTACATATACCGGGAACACTCACTTCCACTAACTTTGATTAATTGTAAATATGGCGATAACTTAGTGAATGCTTTTTAAATGTCAGAATTCCCGCTAACTTCCCTTCATTGGATCTATACAATAGCCATATGAAGTAGGTACAATTACAATCATTCTACAAAGTAGTGAACTGAAGCATAGAAAATTTAAGAAATTTGGCTCAGTAGGGGTCATGATAAAGATATGAATGTAGCCTGTCTTCAGCAGGATGCCATACATTCTGCTATATCATGTCTGGTTTAGAACATCCTCTTATACCCTTTATTTCAAAGCCATGCATCTTTTAGGACCTCATTAAAGTCCTATCTGCTTCGAAAATCCCTCCATGACTGCCTTGGACAACAGCAATCAACCCTATTTTCACCTTACCGCTGCATTTATATTTTCTAAAAGGCAATGTAGCAATTTTTGCCAATAATCTTATTATTTTCTCTTTATTGCAATTCAGTTTTGTGTTCCTTTTTTTTTTTGAGTTGGAGTCTCGCTCTGTCACCCAGACTGGAGTGCAGCAGCCGCTTCTGGCCACTGCAGCCTCGACCTGCTGGGCTCCGGTGATCCTTCCACCTCAGCCTTCCAAGTAGCTGGAACTACAGGCGCGTGCTACCACACCTGGCTAATATATATATATTTTTTGATTTATTGTAGAAATGAAGTCTTACCAAGTTGCCCAGGTGGGTCTCGAACCCGCGGACCCAGGCAATCCACTCACCTCAGCCTCACAAGGCGCAGGATTACAGGCTGAGCCATCGAGCCCGGCTCAGTTTTGTGTTTTCTAAGAGTCTTGCCAGATAGTTCTCCCTTTTGAAATTGCTTCCAAACTTTTTTTTTTTTTTTTTACAATTATTTGTATCATTGACTCATTAAAGACAGAACATAGAGACTTGGTTGGCAGAGGGCAGGGGAGGAGAATTGAGACTGACTGTTAATAGGTACAAGGTCTCTTTCGAGAATGGTGGAAATTTTCTGGAATTATATGGTGATGTTTGTTGCATAACACAGTAGACATACTGAAAGCCACGAAATTGTACACTTTTAAATGGTGACTCGTATAAATTATATCTTAAATTTGAAAATAAAATTATATACTATGTAGCCTTGTAAAATGTAGTATATCACTAAAAGAGTTTTTCAATATTCTTTAAAATTTAAAAGCATAGAAATAAATCTCTACAGTATAATTTCATGCTGTTTAATAACAAAATTAAAAAGTGAACAAAATAAATTTATTAGAGGGAAAGACAGAGAGAGAAACAGATAAAATCTAGCCACATATACACATTAGACACATTAGAAAGGATCACTTGAGTGGATACAGTTATACATGATTTTTCAGTCACTTCATGCTTACTTTTATTCCTTAAAAGTGTCTACAATGAACTGCTAGGGGGGAGGGAGCGGGATTGGCAGTAGTAAGAATCTGCCAGGGAAGGGGGACAATGGCACCTGCATAAATAACATTTGTATACCTAACCTTGAATTGCACCCCACATCATGAAAATAAAAAAAAAATTAAGATTTTTTTCAAAAGAGGAAGAAAAAAGTGTTTATAATGTCTTAAGTTCATTTTGTAAAAATAAAAGAAAAACAAGCATATATGATAACTTCACGAGGGGAAAATGGCACCAAGTATTATGAATATATTATTCAAGAGAAGAAGCATGTAAGAAGATCACCATTGGGTGTGTGTGTACATGTGTGTGCAGAAAAAAAGCGGGAGGGAGAAGAGAGAGAGAAGGAAAGGGAGAAAAGTCTCTGGTAAAGCAAATCTAGGTCAAAGTACTCTTAATTCAGGTCTGGCTTTCTAGAGCTTCCAAGTGGTCTCCAGATCACAAGGAAAACAATAGGGACCTAGCTGCTCACTCCAGACATCTCCCACTTCCATCTTGCAGGATCTGACCTATTATCACTTGGTCTTGGCTATGTCCAGCAGAACTATTACCACAAATTCCTGGGAATCCAGGAGAGAAACCAAAGCTTGCAATCCTTTGTACAGTCACAGCAATTTTTTTTTTTTTAATTGGAGAAAAAAGTTTTAAGTTAGAGTGTTATCTGTTCAGTCACTGAGACTTGGGGAATTCAAGGCACAGGGAAATTTTATTCTGCTAATGAGGCAGGGATTTTCTGACAACCAAAGTATTTATTACGTCAAGAAGGTTAGAGTTCTCCTCATACTGACACCGGCACATTTATTTTTAGAGAGGAGTAAGAACTAGTCGGTGATGGCAAACAGATTGCTTGAAAATTTTCAATTCTGGAAGCATCATTTACAAATTGGTTACCTAAGGAATATTATTGTGATCTCAATGCAGAGTTATTTATGAGTTCCCTGAAGCTTTTCAGACTTTTACCAAAAGACTGATGCAATTCACTTTTTTTTTTACGAGACTCAATGCCTGTTTTTTTTTTTCTTTCTTTTTAAAATTTGTTAAGTTTCACTCTTCCTCTTTCAATAAAGAGGTATTACATCTAAAGGGGACATCTAGGGAACACAGAGATGGATAATATGTAAAGAGTGTTTTAAAGTAAAAAAAAATCTAATGATTATTAGAAAGGGTGAAAGTTGAAAACTTTTAGAGTGAGGGCAGGGATGGGGTGAAAGTGAGAAGAGAGTGTCTTCTCTATGCCCACTAGAGGTTGCAATCAGAATGTGTAGAGAGTTCAGAGACAGAAAGAAACCAATTGAAATAAGAAAGAAGTCCCCATATATAGAATATGTAAACCAAATTGGGTTTTTACTCTGTACAACAAACAGGACAAGTACACACACAAGCCAGGAAATGAACTAAAGGGACTCAAATTGTCCTTATTCCAGGTTCATCACAGCTCAGTTGCTTACTTATGACTTGAGAAATCCAGGTGACTAATTCTCTTCCCCTTCTTCCTCCTCCTCCTTGTCCTTCTCTTCCTCCTCCTCTTACTCTTCCTTCTCCCCCTCCTTCCTCCCCTTTCTTCTTCTTCCTCCTCCACTTCCTCCTCATCCTGCTCTTCCTGCCCCTGTTCTCCCTTCTTCTTCTTCTATTTGTCATGTTCCCCAAGACTGAAGACTATGCCAATGACAAAAACAGAAACTCACATATTAGTCACACATTAATTCTTGTGACCAAAAAATGCTCATTGTTCTTTATATTTGTTCCTTTTTTTCTTCAGTTAATGAAAGCCCATTGTGATGTTAACTTTATGTATCAACTTTTCTCGTCAAGGAATGCCCAGATTAAATATTATTTCTGTATGTGTCTACAGGAATATTTCCCGATGAGATCGGCATTTGAGTTGGTGTACTCGTAAAATTTTCTCCTCAGCGTGGATGGTTATAATCCAAACCTTTAAAAGAAAAAATAGAAAAAAAGGCAGAGAAAAGGATGCATTCATCCTTTTCACTTCTTGCCTGCCTGCTGAAGCTGGAACAAGTCTTCTCATCTTTAACCCCCTGACTACCCTCAGTTCCTGTAATTTTTTAGGCCTTCAAAATTGGACTGAATTACATCACCACTTTTCTGGATCACCAACCAGCTAAAGGTAGACTTGGGACTTGACTCCTATGAGCTCTCTCAGATAAACATATAGGTATAGATAGATATAGATATAGATACATAGATATAGATATTTTAATGGTTTTGGTTCTCTGGATAACCATGATTAATACATCCATATTATAGTTAAATACATAACAAAGATTTTAAAAGTACACGAACCAGTTCCTCTTGCAGATAAATGTATCCATATGACAAAATTTTATTTGTGTAATATTACTCAATTTTGCTAGTTTTATTTCCATGTCAATCAAAACTTCTCTTTCCTTCCCATGCCTACTGGTCTTATCAAAATCCTGAGACATTATTTTTTCTAATATGGGCATCTCCACTGACTGTCTCCAGTTTCTCCATTCCCTAGTGTCTTCTGCTTATTGTCACTAATATATAACTGATTCTATGCATCCATGTCACTAATCTATAACTAAGTCTATATATCCTTTGTTATGGTCATGATACATTCCTGTTCTTCAAATATGCCTCTGTAGTGCCTACAAGATAAAACTCTAATTCCTTAGCATAGAATTAAAGTTGCTTCTTCATAGATCTAACACACCCTTTCTTTCTCATACTTTCCTGTCAACCCTTTGTTATTCTAACTGCTCAAAGTTCTTGCTATTCAAACAATAGATTATTTTTTCTTATCTATATTTCCTTGCTAAGCTATACTGTTTATACAGCTATTAGTCTGATTGTTTTAAGAAAGAAATCCATTATATACACTGCCATGTTTAAAAACCAGTTATTTCTCACGACATTTAAGAAAACAAAATTCAGCCGGGCTTGGTGGCTCAGCCTGAAATCCCGTGCCTTGGAAGGCTGAGGTGAGTGGATTGCCTGAGTCCACGGGTTCGAGACCCGCCTGGGCAACTTGGAGAGACCTCATCTCTACAATAAATCAAAAATTAGCCGGGCGTGGTAGCATGAGCCTGTAGTTCCAGCTACTTGGAAGGCTGAGGTGGAAGGACTGCTGGAGCCCAGCAGGACAAGGCTGCAGTGACCGGGAGCGGCCACTGTACTCCAATCTGGGCGACAGAGTGAGACTCCAACTCAAAAAAAAAAAGAAAGAAGGAAAACAAAATTCCTTAACATGGCTTACACGATATTATCCTCGGCTCTTTTCACGTATATATGTCTCCCACCATCCTGCACCCAAATTCAGCTGATGGAATAGGTTGTGTTTTTTTCTGTTTTGAGTTGTAACACAAGGTTTTCCTAATGCTGGAATATCTTCCCTCCTCTGTTCCCTTCATCAACTTATACTCAAATCCTTTCATACTTTATATTTAATCACAGATCATTCCTTGATAATTACATTTCTTAGTCCTGTCTTTCCGTTATGACATCGTATTGTTCTCTTTATTTTAGTTTATATCGGGGTCAATATATCTTTCTTATAAAGGATCAGAAAATAAATATGGCAAGCTCTGCAGGCGTAGGTCTATGTCACAGCTACTCGGTTCTGCCATGGTAGCACAAATGCAGCCATAAAAACAGGCAAGCAGGTGAGTATCGTTGGGTATGAATGGGCATAGTCAATCTCTGCATTATTTACATTTTAGGCTGGATAATTATTTGCTGTGGTGGACTATATTGTGTATTATAGGGTGTTTAGCAGCATTTCTAAGATGCCCACTGGTTGACAGTTTCACCCCCAAATTGTGACAATTAAAAATCAAGCATTGCCAAATGTTCCCTTAAGGGCTAAATGACCCCTAGCTGAGGACTAACAAATTAAAACTTTATACGCAAAAGCAGCCTAGATTTGGCCTGCAAGAAGAAGGTAGTTAGCCCTTGATTTTCAATACTAACTATAAGTTTTGTTTATATATTATTTATAACAGAGCAGGGTGTTCAATAAGTAACTGATGAAAGAATGGATGAGTGAAAGAATGAGTGAATGAAATCACTGCAATCTTTTTAGAAGACACACAAGGTCAAACGAGAGAATTTGAAAAGTTAAAAGACAAATAGGATAGCAGTTAGAGAAATACGACCAACAGAATAACTTTAAGGATATAAGCAGCACAAAGAAAAAACAAAAAGTGAAAAAGCATTACCAGAAGGAGAGCAGATCCAAGAAAGTAAAGAGTTGTTTTGAGATGAAAGTGATGTGAATGCATTAGGGAAAGTGACAATAAGAAAATAAATAAATAGTTGCCAGCAGAAGGGAGTGATGTGGAAATACATAATGAAAAAACGCAATGTAGTCTCAAGCGAAGGCTGCGCTGAGAACCAAGAAAAGTGGGTCCATGTTTAAAAGGAGTTTCAGGCTATGCTTTCTTTTCAAAATCTTTAGAGTCTATTGACTATGAAAAAGCAAAATTGCCTTCAGGCTAGAGAGGCCTATTAACGCCCCCATCAAGGACAGTCCTCAGCTCACTAGGCAAACTGGAGAGAGTAAATCTGCATCAGGAGAGGATTCATTTATCATGCTTAGGGGCCCTTAGGCCAAGAACTTTCTGCTGAAGCATGTCTCATAGAAGAAGCTAGGGTCACCTTACATGCTTGGAGATGTGCTTGGAAACATGTGGAGCAATGGTGTGTTAAGATTTGCCTCAAGTCTATGTGTTGTGTGAGCCACACACTTGCATGTTCTGTTTTATTATTTCATTCGCCTACATGATGAGATATATTTGGCCTATCTTTTCAATTGCCATTATATCTGGAAAAAGTATTTCAAAGGAATTAAACTGCATAGCTGCTTGTGTATAGATATTATTCTTTATGTTATTATATGAAGGATAATATAACTATTGAAATAAAAACAATTAAAGTATCAGGCACATAGAAAAATGTCCATATTTTTAGAGATACATATTTTATCTCATTCCCTCCTCTCCTGATATAGTCTGGTAAGGTTCATTACATTTCTTTTTTTTTTTTTTTTTGAGTTGGAGTCTCACTCTGTGGCCCAGACTGGAGTGCAGTGGCCGCTCCCAGCCGCTGCAGCCTCGACCGGCTGGGCTCCAGCGATCCTTCCGCCTCAGCCTTCCAAGTAGCTGGAACTACAGGTGCACACTACCACGCCCAGCTAATTTTTGATTTATTGTAAAGATGAGGTCTCTCCAAGTTGCCTAGGCGGGTCTCGAACCCATGAGCTCAGGTAATCCACTCATCTCAGCCTCCCAAAGCGCGGGATTACAGGCTGAACCACCGAGCCCGGCCATTGTATTTCTTTATATTACATGTTGGCCCCTATTTCTTTGCTTTTTCTTTAAGAATATCTCAAGATTGTGCAAATGAAGGGAAAAAATATTGTGATGAAAACAAGCAATGAAGTATTTAGAAATAAATAATGATTAAAATAGCGATTATATTTTTTTCTAAGGTTTCTATGCCCTCTGAGTTTCAGCTATTTATTTTAAGAGATGAGACTAGTAAAATTATATCTTACATTGTTCTGTTTGACAAATGCTTCAATTTATTCCTCTATTCAGACCATAGTAGGTACCTCTAGAGTTGTCTGAGGTCATGTGACCTCTTCTGGCCAATACATTTTGAACACAGGAAATTTGTCTCACTGTTAGGCAAAGTACTCGATTGCTCTGTAAGACCAATAAAGGCTTTCTTTTTAAAATGTATTACCTCCGATGGGCTCATTCCTTATTTTCCTTTTCCATTGTACTTGGAAAACAAGTATGAGTATACTATCTTACTTCTCAATGTTGAACACACGGTACAAGAAGAGCAAAAATGAACTTTCTAGCTATGAGATATTTTGCTTTTCAAGTTATCAATGTAATATAACATAGGCTTTGTTGATTATAATACCTAACAATACAAGAAGTAGGGCATTACAATAATAACCCACCTCAAGCATGTAGCATTGTCTTGACAGTTAGGTGGCAGGATAGTTATTAGAGGCTAGAAAGATGTTCATTGGTGATAAAGCAAATATTTGGCAAAACATCAATCCACAATAGTCTGAGAGAAAGAGAACACATAATGAACTTGTTTTACAGGAGGAATTTGGGGAAAAAACTATTATTAGAATGTGTTTGCTATTATCCACATTTTACCAACTATTCTAAGAAAGAGAAACTCTCAGGAAAGAGTAAGCCTGTTCAAAAATATGATTCAAGAAGAACAAAGAGAGTCAAGAAATTTGAATCTCATTGAGTAAGAAGAGGCAATTTTTTTTTCAACAAAAAGCCATAAAATAAAAAATTGAGAAATGCTTTGAGTCACAAAGACTGATTAGAGTTAAACCTTCTGGCAAAAAATGAATTCAGGTAACACATAGCAAATACTCTCAAGTGGAAAAATGACTCAGAGAAAAGACACTGAGTTTATGACATTTTTCATGTAAGACTAATAGACTCATGGCACCTTGCAGTTCATTCCAGAGAGAGTGACATGAATGAAAGAGAGTAGCAAAATATAGAAATATTAAAAAAAAAAACACTTTGGGTGTTGAGATTATTACATAAAGTTGGCTAAAATCAATTGATAATAAGTCAACTCTGTTTTTGCCAGAATGTAACTACCCAAAAAAACATCAACTTGGACCAAAAGAGAAAGCAACAATGTGAAATTAAAAGTAATCTTTCATATTGGTTTGTTATGGTTAGAGTGACAAAATACAATAAAACAGTGGCTAAAGACAATAAATCAGTGGCTAAAACAACAAAAAAATTATTTTATACACTTTCAGAGAGTTTATTTTGCTCTTCTTGTACAGAGTGTCTAATATTGAGAAATAAGGTCCAAGACCAAGGAGTTGGAGGGCTGGTCCTTATGAGAACTGTGAGAGCTCTAGCCCCCTCTTGTTGGCTTGTAGAGTTCCAGTCATTTCTCTGCCTTGCAGATAGCCATTGTCTTCCTAACTCTTCATATTGTCTTCTCTCTATGTGTGACTTTGGCCAAATTTTCCTCTTTTATAAATAACTAGTCATATAGCATTAGGAGTCAATGCTACTCCAGAATGACCACATCTTCAACAATGTCTTTCTAAATAAGTTCACATATGGAAGTACTGGGAATTACAACTTTATCATATGAATTTTGGAGAGGACACAGTTCATCCATTGCAGCATTGATTTTCCAACATTTCACAGGCAGGAAGAAGGATCAGAAAGCTGATCAGCCCTTAAAGAAGGCACATTATCTAATGTCGTTCTCAGATGTTCCTATAGAACATGGTGGATAAGGAAGGTCTTCTCATAGGTTGTAGGGGTCCACAAGATTCTGGGATTGCTGCAATAGTTGAATTCTAATAGTTCTAGTTGTTATAGGCATTCATTTTATTTTCTTCCAGAACCACTAGTGTTCCAGAAATTTCAGTTCCCTTCCTCACAGCATTCTCATGGAGTCTACTTTTAGAATAACGTGGCCACTGTGGGACAATCTGACTCAAGGTGGGTATCTTGGTCCATTTGTGTTGCTATGAAGAAATACTGAAACTGGGTAATCAATATAGAAAATGCATTCATTTGTTTCACAGTTTTGCATGCTGTATATGAAGTTGGAGCCAGCATTTGCTTCTGGTGAGGACTTCAGGCTACTTTCACTCATGGGAAAAGGCAAAGTGGTATTGATTTACACAGAAATTGCGTGATAAGACAGGAAGCAGGTTGAGGTAAGGGGAGGTGTCAGCCTTTTTTCAACAGTCAGCTTTCATGGGAGCCAATAGAATAAGAACTCACTTATTATCTCAAGGTCATTACCAAGACATTTCTAAAGGATAGTTCTATAACTCAAACACCTCCTATTAAGTCCCACTGACATTGGCAATCAAATTAGAACTCTTAAACATTGGGAGTCAAATTTCACCATAAGGTTTAGATGGGTCAAATATCCAAACCATAGCAGTAGGCAAATCAGGAATCTTTCCTGGAAAGGAAAGTTTTAAGAAGTGTTAATGAGAAGCAGATACTAATTTGCTTCTTGGTGGCTGGAGCTAAACATAGATGTGATTGTAGCTGATGATCTTGCTTAGTCACTTGAACTGAGAAACAGGAGAAAAGTTGGTTTAAGAAGAAATAGTGACACAGAGACATATGGGGTTCAACAATTAGGTTTGTGATCCATCCTAGAAAAAGTGCTACATTCCTTATTGCTGAATATCATTACGATCACCTCTGAAGTACTCCCCTTGAGAAGTTATGCACTGATGCCAGTACCTAGTCCATCTATCAAAGCAATTTTGGAACTCTTTTTCTGGAATGGCTATCTGAACAGTTGTGATTATTTGTTGAGGTCCAACAATTAACTTTGCGAACTTGCCACTGTGTGCTTAAGTTGGCAACACTGTACAAATGACTATATTGGAACACCCTCCTGACTCACCTGATCTGACTCCTCATGACTTTTTTCCTTGCCCAAAGATAAAGGAAATATTGAAAGTAAGATATTTTGATGGTGTTCATAACATCAAGGATAATATGATAACATCTCTGATGGCCATTACAGAAAAAGAATGGACTCGGCACTGACATCAGTGTATAGCTTCCCAAGGGGTGTACTTAGAAAGTGACTGTAGTGATATTCAGTAATTAGGTATGTTGCACTTTTTCTAGACTGTGTTCACAAACTTAATTGTCGAAACTCATATAGAGGTTAAGGGATCAATTCCAGAGTTTCTGGTAGTTCTCCATCTCTTCTAGAATACATTTCAGCATTTGTTTGTTTTTGTCCTTAGTTTCTATGAAGTTCCAAAGTGTGTCTGTAGTTTATCTGTTACTGTTACTGTCCTATTGCTGCTACTGCTATTCTATGGCAGTTAGTATTAGTCTTCGTTGCACATAACCAAATGGCGGCTGTTTTATACAGAAACTATTACCTGGAAAAGAGTGTTACAAGAACAGGTACTGAAACATGAACTGACTGAATTGAGAAAAAATTATATAGTTGTAAAGTTTCCTCCACTAGTCTGGAAAGATGAAAACTCATTTGTAGGTATCACAATAGATGAATATGAAACTCAGAGATGGTACGTTACATTTCAGATCAAGCAGTGGCAGCAAAAGTTCTTCCTTAGCTAGAGAATAGAGACTGTGACTAAGGGTTTAGCAAATATTGTAAAAGTATTTCACTTTGAATTATTTGTCCCTAAAAATTCAGAATAAATTCCTTATCTTGAGTGATATAAATGCTTTATATTTGTTCTTTCTTTTGTATTTTTGGTCACTGAACACATTGAAACATGAAGGAGAAATACAGAATGCTTAGAAATGACTCGCCACTTTTCAGCGAATAGGATATAAGTGCCTCCTTTATTTTTTCATAATTTCAATATCTATGAAAAGTCTTTTGTGCTTTTTCATTTGTTTGGAGCTGTGGTGAATCTTCCTAACTGCTTCATTTGTCACTGTAACACCGGGTATGCAATTTTGTGCTTTTTTCAAAGATGTCATATATAAGGAATGAAGTTTTTCAGTTCACTGAGTATTTCTATACATTGTACCTAACTCTGAATTTGTTCAGTTACTCTAATCCTCCCTGCACATATCTTCTAAAACCTCAGTTATGTACCACACATCTCCTCAGCTGGCTCCTCAGTCAATACATGTGCCTCTTTTCAAATATATTGACTAGTGTTATTCTCAGCCATTTCTTCACTAAAGAAGCTCTAGTGGTTAATCTTCAGAAATCTCCAGTGCTTCAAAATTAAAAAAAATATATAAACATTATAATAATTAGACCTGATAATAAAATCCTTCGGTCATCTCTTTTTTTTGGAAAATAAAGAGTGTTTCATAACATAATTAGTTTTCATCAGTTCTACTGTCTCTCTGGTGACTGAGTTGTATACTTTTAAACTTTGTCTCCATGCTACCATGAAAAGAAAATGATTTCAATACTACTTATGTTTATACATACATGCATACATACACACACACACACACACACACACAGAGAGAGAGAGAGAGAGAGAGACACACACACATGGATATGAGTATTTAAAATAATTATGTTTTGAAATAGTATGTAAGAGCATTTTTCACTTAAAAATAACTAAAGTATTCCAAATATCTTCAGAGTTTATAATTATGAGTTTTTAAATATAAATATATAAATGTATATTCCCTACCTGCTAAAAAAAAACTCATATTTTCTTGAAATATAAAAATTATTTTTACAATATTTTTAGTGAGATTATATTTGTTACCATCAACTCATAAAATATGTAGCTAGAGTTTATATGAAAATTAAAAAAAGTTTTAATGAATATAGATACTATAAGTCTGAAATATAAAAAACCTAATCAATGTTATAACAGATATCAATATTCTGTTAAATATGGAAACCTCTCCAAATCTCAGTGGCCTGAGCACAATAGTTTTATATCTTCTCAGTGCTACATCTTTGCTATGGGTTGCCTTTGAGAACCCACAACCAATGTCACTAATAGCTACTGACAAGACATACACTGTCTTAAATCTTGCCAGACACATGATAGGAAGAGCTTTTACATGAGCAATTAAATAGGATTGGCACATGCTGCTGTTCATTGGCCAGAACTAGTCACATGGCCCCATCCAACTACAGCGGAGGCTGGGAAGTTCCTCCTCTCAGGGATTCAAAGGTGAGGAAAGCCATTTATCAGTGAACAGAATGGAATATTTACTCAAAGGAGTATAAAGTTGGGAATTAGAAGTCTTATATTTCTTTTCCATTATCACCATTTATATAAATAAAATCAACATATATTTGCTACTATAAGAGATCTTTTATAAAATGTGAATGTAGTATCTATAGCAATGTTCTGAGAATCAAATGAAATATGGTAATATGTGAAACATTGTATGCAAGACATAAAATATTGTATTATAGAAAAATACCAGAGAAAGGAAGATCCTTTCAATCTAAGCAGAAAAGAAACCAAATTATTTGGTTCATGTATCAGGTATAAATTTGAAATGTATGCTCTTAGAGAGGAGCAAATAGAAAAAATTGGTTTATTTATGCATGTGGCAATACATTCAGACAAAAAGCGTTCTATACTTATTGCATTGAATTTATATGTGAACAGACATGTATCTTAATAACTCAGTTACTTTGCTGGATGTTTATCATAATATTGCATCAAAAATTTACTTTTACTCATTTAAATAAAAACTCATTTTCCATATGTTTTAATAATTTTTTATTATATAATCAGTGAACTTTTGATTTTTGCATATTTATAAATATTTTGAACTTGCCTATTAGAATACTTTGTTATAACAGCTTGTAGATGACTTTTGTGGATTTTCTAGATAAGGAATTGTGTCTGCAAATAACAATTTTAAGTTATAAATTTCACTTTTTAATATTTATACTGCTCCATTTTGTATTGGGCCTTGTCCTAATTCACTGACTATATTTCATGTTTAGGGAAACTAAGAGAGTGTTTCAACACTACCATTAATACCTGAAAAACAGTAGTTTTGAAAAATTGAGAAGTTATCATATTTTGAAAAAAAAAAGTCCAGAGGTATACAGCTTGGAGAATGATATAGCAGCAACATAGTATTATAAAGCCTAAATCTACCTTTTTACAATCTGTATTTGCTATAATAAAGGTGAAAATTTGTTTGGAGAAAAAGGAACATGCTGATTGACAACACTATAAATACGTCACTGATCTCTAAATAAATCACTGATCTCTAAATTATCTATAATGCTGCCTGGCAATTCACTGTGTTCGACTGCATTCTTCTTTCTTCTCTCTAGATTACAACTTCATAGATTCTTTTTTGTCTCCAAACCTCCAACATATTTTTCCTCCATTCTCTTTCTGAACTCAAACCTTGCTTCCTATACATTTATGAAAATTATATCAAAGAGAATAAACTTTCAGAAATTTCTATCTCCTTACCTACCTTCTAAGTGCTTATCATATCTTCTTTTCTTCTTCTTACCCTGGTCAAGGTCAACCCTGTAACCTGCTTACTGGTTCTAGCCTTTCCCTTCCATTTGAAAAGTTTGCTATAGAAATTCTATCAGCTATCTCTAGAATCAGTGGCATTAACATTACAATCTGCATTGAATACTTCCCAGTAAATAAAATCCCTTTCCTGATTCTGCATTTTATTACCACTACTGCACCAGTTTTCTTCCTTTTGTAGTAAAACACTTTGAAATAGTTTTCTATATTTGCCACTTTCAACTTCTTTCTTGACATTCTCTTAAACTCATCACAATGATAATTTCACTCCCTTACTTCTCTAAAATTACTCATAGCAAAGAATAAATAGTGAGCTACATGTTGTTAAATAAAGCTAATGGTTATTTTTGGAATCTCATCTTACTTGAAAAAGCATGAGATACATTTGAATACTCTTTTTTGCTTGTCTTCTAGGATACTCTGTCACCTGATTTTCCTCTTTTATCATTGGCTACTTTTTTTCTTTTTTGTGTGTAATTTCTTCTGCACATCTTCAATGTCTCAATGTTGAAGTGTTCAAAGTCTCAGTCTTTGGATTCTCTAAAACATTTCTATCTACAGCTTGGTTTCTGGTCATCCCTTACAGGCTAACAGCATTCATTGTCACCTACACACCACTGACTCTCAAATACATGTGAGAGCCTTATGGGACAAACCAGAATTGCAAACATGACACTAACACTTAGATATGCAATATGTATCTCCATCTTGGCACATCCCAAACTGACCTCTGATATGGCCCGTCATTTATCTTATGCCTTCAATTGTTTTCTTTATCACAATTAACTGCAATTTCAGCTTTCGAATTGTGCCATACCAGAGAAATTGTCTTAGTCTGTTCAAACTGCTATAAAAAAAAAAACATAGATAGGTTGGCTTATAAATAAAATAATTTTTTTCTTGTAGTTCTGGAAGTTGGAAAGTCTAAGATCTAAGTGCCAGCATGAGGGCCTTCCTCTGGGTGGCAGATTGTCTCCTTGTTGTATCTCCATGTGGTATAAGAATAGCTTGAGAGCTATTGAGGTTCTCATTTACAATGACACAAATCCCATTTATAAGGGTTTGCCCTCATGATCTAACTACCTCCAAAAAACCCTACCTCCTAACACCACCACATTGAAGATTATGATTTCAACATATGAATTTGGAGGGGACATAAACATTCATTCTATAGCTTTGGTGGTCATATGTGACAATAGCTTCCCTCTCCCATGATATCTGATCTTTCAGTAAATCTTTAGGGTGACATTTTATAATATATACAGAATTGACTACCTCCCATCAGTCCTTCTTTATCACCCAGACCCAAACCTCCATAAAATTTCATTTTGATTATTTCCATATTATATTTCTAACTGGTTTTCCAATTTATGTCTTTGACCTTATTCTCACAACATCATCCAGAAAAATTATATTAATACCTGAGTCAAATCAAGCCATTTTTATGCTCAAATCCCTCCAACAACTTTTCATCCCACTCAAATTAAAAGTCAATTTATTTCTATGACCTACAAGACCTTATGAAATCTGATGTCTATAAACTCTTTGACTTTACTTCTATCACATTCCTCCCAGTTTTCACTGTTCAGATACACAGACCGCCTTAAAGTTTCTCAAACATGGCCAGTCCTCTCTTGTCTCAGGCCCTTTGCCAGGTTTTTCTCTCT
Source organism: Carlito syrichta (assembly GCF_000164805.1). NCBI lineage: Eukaryota > Metazoa > Chordata > Mammalia > Primates > Tarsiidae > Carlito > Carlito syrichta. The sequence continues at coordinate 105,987 of NW_007248546.1, read as the reverse complement.
TCCTGAGTTTCTAACTCTCAATATCACCATGCGTCTTGCTATATGATTTCAAGCATGTTCTCAAAATTATTTTTAGTGAAGCATTTCTGGTACACCTATCTAAAACCCACTCTCTTCTTCTCCAAAAAAACTTATTGTTTTTATTGCTTTATAGGTCCTGTTTAGCACTTATCACTCTCTAACATACTATATAATTTTTTATTTATTATTCTTTCCTTAAAAACATACTTTTAAAATACAATAGAATGCATTTTTTGCTATTTTTTTTTTTTTAATAAAGATGTGGGTTACAATTCAGGGTTAGGTATACAAATGTTGATTACGCAGGTACCCTTGTTGATGAGGTGTGCCTCTCCCTCCCCTAGCAGTTTCACTCAACTGTCAATCCCACCCCTCCTCCCCCGAATCTTGCTAATGTTTACAGAGTTTATCAAACTGAACCAGAATATAGTGATCTATCCCAATATTATTGACTTCAGTCCCAAAGCCAGTAAAATTTTAAGAAACTTCTTTCCAGTAACTCATAAAGATTGTCATATGTGTCTTGACTAAAAAAGAGTTGAAAATCACTGGTCTAAGTATTTTTTTTGGACGTATAACTGCAAATAACTTCAGTAGGTAATTTCTCTAAAATAATTTAACAGCTAGCAGGGGATATAATAAAACAAAATATTATAATTGAAACCAAAATTCCAGTACTAATTAAACCTCCATGAAGCGTAATGCATAAAGTTTGAAAGAATTATAAAGGGAAAGACAGTTTCTTTAATTCTCATACGTACAAAAACATTGGCAGAAAACATTAATAATTCACTTACAGATGATTGTGTAGCTATCTGACAATCCTAGAGGAAAGTATCAGTGTGTCCAAGACAGTTGTGCTATTTATAAATTAAGAATATCCAGAAATGAAAAGAGGCTTGTTCACAAAAAGATATGTTGATGGCAATAATGATAGTAGTTCCAGACCTCATTAACTCTCAGGATTTACAAACCCACTTTTGAACTTGTGGATATTTGCTCAGTTCTGTTCATAAGACAGATTCGTCACAACATCACACTCCTCAGAATCTTGTTACTGGCTGTTGGACTGACTACCTCTCTGACAAGTATCTTCAAAACATGTTATTCTTTCTAATGTTTCAGTGTGGTCTTGTGGGCACATTGTTACTTAGCCAATGCATTCCAAGTGCATTAACAAGCTATATTCGTTTAATTTATGGTCAAGGGATTCTGAGATTTAAAGCAGCAAAATAGTTGAGCAAAATGCTTCCCTTGTGCAATTTATCATTTGATGCTAAAGAAGTAATAAAAGTCAGAAAAAAAATTGAACTGATGAGAATGATGCAAGAAACTCCTCCCCACTTCTCCTCACTATTCATCTCTCTAAGCTCAAGAAATGATTGGATGATGGGCTCTGGAATTCAGACTCATTTCCATCACTTACTGATTTTGGAATATTGAACCTACTGCTTAAACTTCCCTAGTCAGTATGTTCTTTTGTGTCAATTAAGATTAAGAAAATAAATCATTTTCCACATAGGACTGCTCTGAGTATCACTTAAAGTACTTCTCATAAAGCCTTTACTATAGAGTGGAATACTTGTAGGGGTGGAAAAAGGAATTAGTATTCCTTACCCATAATGTGGGTCTTGACTGATACTCCTGTAAGAAAAGACAGATTAATGAGAGAAAAGCATAACACACTTATTTAATTATAAGCTTATGTGCCACAGAGCATTCTGACTGAACTCTCAAAGATACAGGGGTGAAGTTATCTGATTGTGTGTTTATAATCAGTGAAGCAGGATCATTCATGCAAAAATGTGATTGCACAAACAGGATATGAGCTCATGGAAATAGGCTGATTGAGGGAATCTAACAAGGCCTGTCCAGATTCTTCTTGGCCCCTCCAAACATAAATTTCTTCCTCCTGCATGTGGGGCAGGGCCCTTTCTGAAATAGGTATCTTTAGGTCAGAGAATTTCTTTATGGCAAGTTCCTCCACCAAAAACTGAGGAGAAATTTAAAATAATATTTTTAGATTCTAAGCCAGGTGCAGTGACTCACACCTGTTATCCTAGGACTTTGGGAAGCCAAAGTGAGAGGATTGTTTGAGCTCAAGAGTTTGAGACCAGCCTAGGAAACATAATGAGACTGTATGTCTACAAAAAATTTAGCCAGGTGTGGTGTTGTGCACCTGTAGTCTCAGCTCCTTGGAGGCTGAGGCGGAAGGATAACCTGAGCCCAGGAGGTAGAGACTGTGGTGAGCCATGATCATGCCATTGCCATCCAGCCTGGGTGACAGAGTGAGACCCTGACTCAAAAAAAAAAAAAAAAAAAAAAACTATATATGTGTGTGTGTGTTTATGTTTTATGACTGACTTTGGTGAAATGGGGTTCTAGTTTCTATGTTCCACTTTCTAAAAGAGGGAGTCTAGTTTATATGGCTTGCCTAGGGAAGAACAGGCTGCAACAGGAGGATAAGAGAGGATTAGAGAGAAGTCACATCTGAGGTATTTTCACAGAGTGAAAACACTTTGGGGTATTATTTTCTGAGCTCCAACATAAGCAATACATAAATATTAATTGATATTATTGATATTAGCATAATTTCCTAGTTATATCCTCCAATGTCAATGGTCTATACTCCTACAATTGCCCAAATAATTTACTCAATCCTCTTCTTCCTTATCAAATCCCTTTTAATCATACAACTTTTATTTAGATGTGTGATTAAGCTAAAGTCCTACTTCTTTCCAGCAGCTATACTGTCATATCAAGAAGAATTCACATCTCACTGATCTAATACATTGTGATGTTGTTAGCTTCTGTCTTAGGACCATCTCATATTTGGATTCTTAAGCCTCAAGTCATTCTTGTTTTATGCTTCTTCCAACCTACACATCATTGGTTGCCCATAAAATAGAAAAAAAATATTTGAACTTAAAGTGGAATTTGAAAGAAAGGTCAGAGTTCAGAGAAGAACAGTCCAAAGTGGATTATAATGAGACAATTCATGACAGAACAAAGAAGACAGGCTGGGATCATTAGATGCAAGAGAGACACTAATTCAGTTAAATGTAAAGATTTAGACAGCTTTGATTCATTTCATACCATGTATCAATTTGACAGATAAACCTTATCCAAACTGAATCCAATCACAGGGTCTTAGGAGATTTACCCATTCCTAATTAGTAGAAAAGTAGAGAAATATCATGTCCCTAATGTCCCTGGGAATAAGAAAAAATGTGATTTGTTAATTGTCAACTGCCAGACTGCTCTCTTCACTTGTCAGTCATAACAATAAGAATAGCTGTGGTCACTAATTTAATTCTTTTTTTTCTTCTTCTTTTCTTTTTTTTTTTTTTTTGAGTTGAAGTCTCACTCTGTTGCCCAGCTCGGAGTGCAGTGGCCTCTCCCGGCCACCGCAGCCTCAACCTGCTGGCCTCTGGCGATCCTTCTGCCTCAGCCTTCCAAGTAGCCGGAATTATAGGCATGCGCTACCACGCCCGGCTGATTTTTTGATTTATTGTAGAGATGAGGTCTCGCTGCCCCAGGCGGGTCTCGAACCCACGGGCTCATGCAATCCACTCACCTCAGCCTCCCAAAGGCACAGGACTACAGACTGAGCCACCAAGCCTGGCTTAATTTAATTCTTTAATACAATAAATGAGAGACAGTAAGTAAAAATATTTTCTCTGGGTATTGAGAACAATTTCTATGTACTTACTCACATGATTTCACATTGAAATTTCACAGCTGGACCTGACAAAGATTTTGTTGGTGCACTTAAATGGTTGGTGCATTACCAGAGGTGTGAGAGCAATGAGAGTCTGTCAATGTGTTTGCCAAGCATGATGTCTTTATGATTCCCCACGCTGTCTTCACTTCATAAACTTATGCAGACATTTATAAAGACACAACTTAATATAAATGTGCAATAGAGAGAGACCTAACAAGATAACAATCTAATAAAATTGTGCAGAAAAAATGAATACTGATGCAACATTGTTTTTTAGTATGAGAGGAAAAACAAATGCTTTCCATTTACCAAACTGAGGGCAGATGCTATTCACATGTTCACTTTCCAGAAAGTGCCATACAAGTTAGTAGTGGGCTAGCAGATAAAATATCTTAATCAATACTATTCTGAATTCATACCCATCATCCTCAGCTGTACCTCCCAAAGTACTTGCCAGTCTGATTGCATTTTTCTGATATAAGTTCTGGAGATTTACCACTGATACTTTCCAACCTTGTCTACATTCCACCGCCAAACCCTGACTCCATGTCTCCTCTAGCTCTCAGCAGATGATCATGTCTCATAATTCACACAGAAAATTGATGTCATCAGCTCACCACTTCTTCAACTTTTGGTTACAAAACTCATGAACATACTGAAATTTCTGTTGTATCTAGAACTATCTTATAATTTAAACAAAGCTCAACTTTCTCCCATGTAAAACAAAATTAAATAGAAACCACACTGAAATACTTATGCTCCTACAACTGCTGCTTAACTGCTAAAACTGTATATATTTGCTAATTATACTTCTTTAAGTTCACTTACTCTTTAAACTACCTACTCAGGCTTCAACTATGATCATTTAGGCAACAAAAAACTCTTATTTTGTTCTGGCATGATGGCTTGAGGTGCTCTATGGGCTATCTTCCCAGCAAAACAATCATAACTGATGAAAACTACACAACAAAATTAAAGTAAAATCAAACCAAGCAACAACAACAACAACAAACAAACAAAAAACAAGGCAATCATTAAAAGTATCTGCAATTTTTCTAAAGACATACAGCAAATGGAAAAACAATCACTCACGAAAATTGACGAGATCTCAGAAACAATGGTTAGGCATTTGACCATTACCCATCTTTATCGTTTGTTCAGGTCAATGAGATAAAAACACAACTCTGAGAGGGTTCATCCAATAAATCAGGGCTATCTTGCCACACAGATCCCAACCTAAGGCTATACTTTCTCGCTGAAAAGGACAGGTCCCTTTATCACACCCCTGCCTCTCCCACCAACTCCAACTGAATTAATACTGCCCAAATGGGAAATATTTCCAGGTTAACCTACACATTCAATTCAAGTCTTGTCTAAAGCTCATCTTGCATTTTTGCAGAAATTAAAAAGTTATCCTAAGATTTTTATAGAATTGTAAAAAACCAAAAAATGACAAAAGAATCCTTGAAAAGAAAAATAACGATAGAGAACTAAGACTCCCTAATTTAGAAACTTACTGCAAAGCTCTAGTAATCAAGAAAATGTAATACTGTCATAAAGATAGTCTTGGACATATAGACAGCATTGAGAGTCTAGAAATAAAACCTTACATCGATGGTTAATTGATTTTCAACAAGAATGCCAAGACAATTCAACAGGGAAAAGTGGTGCTGAATTTCCACGCAGAAAACAAACAAACAAAAAAAACAGAAAAACACACAGTTGGACACTTTCCTTATACTCTATACAAAATTTAACACATAATGAACAATATAAATAATTGTCAGAATAAAAACTATAAAACAGATGAAAACTAGGAGTAAACCTTAAAATGGGTTAGTCAGAACCTACTTCGATATTACACTAAGACAATAACATATACATGTAAATTGGGTTTTTTTTTTCAAAAAAGCATTTTTATTGCAAAAAATAAAAAACAAGTCTAATCATTAAAAAACAAGTCTATTCATTAAAACCTTAAAAAACAAGTCTATTCATATATTTTACCCACTTTTTTTTTTTTTTTTTTGAGTTGGAGTCTCACTCCGTCATCCAGACTGGAGTGCAATGGGCGCTCCCGGCCACTGCAGCCTCGACCTGCAGCTTTTCACCTCAGCCTTCGAAGTAGCTGGAACTACAGGCGTGCGCTACCACGCCCAACTAATTTTTGATGTATTGTAGAGATGATGTCTTGCCAAGTTGCCCAGGCAGGCCTCGAACCCGCTGGCTCAGGCAATCCACTCACCTCAGCCTCCCAAAGTGCGGGATTACAGGCTGAGCCACTGAGTCCGACTTTACTCACTTTTTGATAGGGCTGTTTTCTTTTGTTTTTCCGTTTGGCATGTTTGAGATCCTTGTAGATTCTGGATGTCCGACTTTTGTTAGGTATACGGTTGGCAAATATTTTTTCCCATTCTGTAGGTTGTCTCCCCACTCTCTTAATAGTTTCCTTTGCTTTGCAGAGCTTTTCAGTTTGATAAGGTCCCGCTTATATATCTTATTTCTTATGGCATGGGTTTTGGGGGTTTTGATCAGGAATTGGTTGCCTATTCCAATTTATGTAAGGATGTCTCATGCATTTTCTAAGATTCTCATAGTTTGAGGTTTCATGTTTAGGTCATTGGTCCATTTAGAGTTGATTTTTGTGTATGTTAATAGGTAAGGGTCCTGTTTCATTCTTCTGCATGGGTCAGCCAGTATTCCCAGCACCATTTACTGAATAGGTTCTCCTCTCCACAGTGGTTGTTGGTGGAGGGCTCATCAAAGATGAATTAGTTGAGAAATTGAGGTTAGGCTTCCAGAATCTCTGTCCTGTTCCTTGGTCTATATGCCTGTTCTTGTACCAACACCAGGCTGTTTTGATTATTGTAGCCTTATAATAAAGTTTAAAATCTGGGAGTGGATACCTCCCGCCTTGTTTCTTTTGCTGAGGATTGTTTTGGCTATTCATGGTTGTTTATATTTCCAGATGAATTTCTGTATTATCATTTCTGGGTCTGAGAAGAATGTTGTCAAAAGAAGACATAAGAGCAGCAAACAGATACATGAAAAAATGCTCAGCCTCACTAATCCTCAAATAAATGCAAATTGAAACTACACTGAGATAACACCTAATTCCAGTCATGATGGCCATCAATAATAACTCAAAAAGCAGCAGATGTTGGAGAGGATGCAGAGAAAAGGGAACACATCTACATGATTGGTGAGAGTGTAAACTAGTACAACCTCTGTGGAAAACAGTGACTTGATTTCTAAAATATCTAAAATTGACCTTTCATACAACCCAGCAATCCCCCTTCAGGGAATATACCCAGAGGAAATAAAATAAATCTACAAAAAAGATACATGCACTCACATGTTTATTGCAGCACTATTTACAATAGCAAAAATATGGATCCATCCATGCTTTCCATCAAAAGTGGACTGGATTAAAAAATGTGGTACATATACATGATGGAATATTACATAGTTATAAAGAAGGACAAAATTATGGACTTTGCAACAACTTGGATGACTTTAGAGTCTATCATGGTGATCTTCATAGAAACAAGCAACTGAGTACCACACGTTCTCACTCATAGGTGAATCCCTGAACATGTATCATAACACTACATGTAAAGGATTAGCTATAGTGAGTCACCGCCAGGGAAGGGGGGTGCATAACACTAATAAGGGTACCTGATCCCAAACCATGTAAAGTGTGGACCAATAAAAGACCCAAACTTCACCTGTATGATGACCACTTATGTATCTAAACTTGAATTGTACTCCACATTTTTAAATTTTACAAAGAGAAATATTTAGAGATATGAGATCATAAAGCATCTTTAAAAAGTAAGTAAATAAATAAAACAATTATATAATGATAAAATACATTTTTGAATTATATCTCCTATAAGAATTATATCCAAAATATATATAATTCAATAATAAAAAGAGAAAAATACAGTTTTAAAAAATAGGTAGACTGGGCTTGGTGGTTCGCCTGCAATCCTGCGCTTGGGAGGCTGAGGTGAGTGAATTGCCTGAGCCTATGCGTTCGAGACCCGCCTGGGCAACTTGGCGAGACCTCATCTCTACAATAATCAAAAAATTAGCCGGGCGTGGTAGCTACTTGGAAGGCTGAGGTGGAAGGATCGCTGGAGTCCAGCAGGTCGAGGCTGCAGTGACTGGGAGCGGCCACTGCACTCCAGTCTGGGTGACAGAGTGAGACTCCAACTCAACCAAAAAAATAAAAATAAAAAACAAAAATTAGGTAAAGAATCTGCTTATAAATTTCTCCAAATAAGGTATACAAATGATCAATAACACACACACACACACACACACACACACACGCGCACACACACACACACACACACACAAACACACACACACACACACACACAGACGTTCAACACCAACATCTATTAGGAAAACATAAATCTAGACCACAATTAGATACCCTTCACACACACTAAAAAGGATATAATAATTTTTAAAAATGATAAGTGAAGTCAAGCATATCAAGAAATTGTACCCTGGTACATTACTGGAGAGAATATAAACTGGTGCAGTTGCATTGGAAAATAGTTTGGTAGTGCTTCAATATGTTAAACATGGAGTTGCCATTTGACCTAACATTCCCCTCCCCCACAAATATATCCAAGATAAATGAAAACATAGTTCATACAAAAATTTGAACATTAATATTCATAGTAATATTTATTTGTAATAGCTAATGTTGAAAACAACCTAAATCTCCATTAACTGAAAAATAATTAAAGAAAATAACTAAAAGGTTGTGTAGACTTTCAATGGAATATTATTCAAGCAATAAAATGACATGAAGTACTGATACATCTACGTGAATGAACTTTGAAACTATTTTGCAAAATTTTAAGTCAGTCAAACTTGCTATATATTGTACAATTTCATTTATATTAAATTTCTAGAAAAAGCATGTCTTATATAGACCTAAACTGATAGTTTTCCAAGTGCTAGGGAGAGCTTTGTTAAGGAGCTACTGCTAAAGATGGGGTGATGGACTCTTTGTGGGGTGATGGATTTTCTAAACGTGATTCTGAAGATGGTTGCACAACTCAGTGAGTATATAAAGAGACATTGAGTTTATTTTAAGGGAAATAATTTGATAATACATGGTGTGTGAATTATATCTTAATAAAGATGTTTTTAAAAGGAAAAAAAATCTTTCCCAGAAATATAATTCTGAACCATATCACATAATTTTGACATTGCCCTTTTCCTTCTTGCATTTACTTTACTAAACATAGATAAAAGAGACAAGATAGAGAAAAGAGTCAGAGTAAAATATTAGAGAATATTAACTGACAATCAATTTTAAAAGAGATGCAAAAATAACATGTAATAAACAGGTAGTTGTCTATAATTGAGAATGAAGCTACTTGACTGCCATAGGTTAATTACCAAAAATAATAATTATTAATATAGTATCTAATATCTAATGTTTTCCTCCATCCCCTGATGACCTCATATTAAAACAATGAAAAAGTTCTTAGAAAGCACATGTATAATATTAATCACAGGTTTTCTTTATTTGGGGGTGGGGGAGGGACTGGAGTTGGTAGTGCTTGATAATTTGCCACTGTCCACTGTCTTGTTAATTACTCAAAATACCTTTCTCCTCTAGTAACCCCAAAATGTTCTGAATGGACTCCCTCAACAAAGCTAGGAGATTTTCCATATCTCTTATACTAATACTTGGGGAACATAAAGTTTGCAGTAGGATGGTGGCAATAAACCTCTGAAGCATAACACTTTCATTTCCTCTTGTTGTTTGTTTGTTTTCCATTCACAAAGAAATCATTCATCTTTTGACAGGACTAACACTGGGGGCATAAGAAAATTCCCATAAATATCAAATAAGAAACTCAATCCTAACACACCACTTCATTGAAATAGGTCATACTAAAATATCAAAGTTTTATTTTTACTAAATCAAATAAGCTCATTTTGGGTCTTTTCTTTCTGTTTTTCCCTACCCAGAAGAATTCAATACATTGACCATTCTCTACCTGAAGCCTTTTTTTTTTTCCTTCTTATTCTTGTTGCAATTTTTTTTTTTTTTAAATTATGAAAATAATTCCCTGGATGTTTGGGTCAGTGTTTCCAACTTGGGTGATAAGGAATACAAAAATTCTGTGACCTTGACAGAGACTCCAAAAGTAATAGCTATTCTTGGGTTCCATGGTAGAGCTTAGATTTTCTTCTTGTATCTTTTATCTTTTACTCTCTTTCAGTTTTTGTTTTGTTTTGTTTTTATAATCCTTGAGCCAATTTATAAATATTCGAACTAACAAAAAACTCAGACTTAGATTTTCTTTGTTTCCAACCATGCAATTATCCTGAATGTTAACCTACCCACTGCCTTGTCTTCAACTATAGTTTATATGTTAATTATTTTCAAATTAAAATTTCAATCCACCACTTTTCCTGAGAGCTAAAACTGTATATCTATTGTGTTTTTTTCAGTGTCTTTATATCATTGTCTCAAAACACCTTGAAATACATATTTAAAAATTGAAGTTACATTTCATATCTCAAAATGTCTCTTATTCAGGTGTTCTTATATATGTGAATTATATCCTCCTCTCTACTGAGCAAGCAAAAATGAAAATATTGAGAGAAAATCATCTATCTTCTTTCTCAACTTTCACAGGCAATATATCATGCAACCCTCATCATTCTTTCTCTTAAATTGGTTTTGAATCTCTTCATTCCTCATCTTTACCACGATTTTCTCAGGTTAGTAGGTCATCATCATATTTGTCTAATTACAAGAAAATACTTTCTATATGCCCATGAGTACCATTTCACTCTTAAAATCTTTGTGATTCTTCAAACAAATTCATTCCTTCAGGAAAAAAAAATTGATATTTTTAATATTTCTTGCAAAATGATTTTATTTATTTTATATTTTATTATTTTCTTCATTTTAAAGATGCGGGGTACAATTCAGAGTTAGATGTACAACTGTTCATTATGTAGGCACCCTTGCTGATGTATTCTCCTCCCTCCCCTGGCAGGTTTCCTCATCTGCCAGTCCCATCTCCCTTCCCTGGCAGTTTCCCATTACTGCCAATCCCTTTCTAATAATATTGTTGATTTAAATATAATCTTGACAATTGTTCAAGGTCCGTTTATGAGTGAGAACATAAGGCATTCACTGAATATGACAGACTCTAAAACCATCCAAGTTAATGTGAAGCTCATATGTTTGTCTTTTTTATGACTGCATAATATTCCATTATGTATACGTACCACATCTTTTTAATCCAGTCCATCTTCGGTGGACAACAACTTGATTCCATGTTTTGCTATTGAGAATAGAGCTGCAACAAACATGCGTGTGCAGGTGTCTTTTGGTAGAATGACTTGAATTCCTCTGGATATATTCCTAATAGGAGGATAGTTGGGTCATATGGAAGGTTAATTTCTAGTTCTTTCAGAAATCACCACACTGTCTTCCAAAGAATTTACACTACTTTGCATTCCCACCAGCAGTGTAGAAGCATTCCTTTTTTCCCCCTGCATCCTCACCAGCATCTGTTGTTATTTGTTTTATTAACAATGGCCATTCTTACTGGGGTTAGGTGGTATCTAAATGTGATTTTGATTTGCATTTCTCTGATGAAGAGTGAGACTGAGCACCTTTTCATGTGTCTGTTGGCTGCCCGTATATCTTCTTTAGAGAAGTGCCTATTCATGTCTTTTGCCACTTTTAATGAGACTGGTTTTTTTTTCCTTACCGCATGTTTGAGTTCCTTGTAGACCCTAGATGTTAGACCTTTGTCAGACACACGGTTGAGAAATATTTTTTTTTTCCCATTCTGTGGGTTTTCTTCCTGCTCTCTTGATGGTTTCTTCTGCTTTGCAGTTTGATGAGGTCCCACTTGTCTATTTTATGTCTTATGGTATGGGCACTTGGGGTTTTGAACAGGAATTGGTTGCCAGTTCCAATTTCCATAAGGATGTCCCCTGCATTTTCTAAGATTCTTATAGTTTGAGGTTTAAAATTTAGGTCTTTGATCCACTTAGAGTCAATTTTTGTATATGGTGGTGGGAAGGAATCCTGTTTTATTCTTCTGCATGTGATCCGCCAATTTATCCAGCACCATTTACTGAATAGGTTCTCCTCTCCCCAGTGGTTATTGTTGGAGACTTTGTCAAAGATGAGGTGGTTGAGTACTGAGGCTTTGTTTCTCGAATCTCTATTCTGTTCCATTGGTTAGTATACTTGTTCTTGTACCAATATTAGGCTGTTTTTATTACTGCATCCTATAGTAAAATTTGAATTCTGGAAGTGTGATACCTCCTGTTTTGTTTCTTTTGCTAAGGATTGTTTTGGCTATTCATGGTCATTTATGTTTCCATATGAATTTCCAGGTTTGAGAAGAATGATGTTGGTAATTTAATGAGTATTGTGTTGAATCTGTAGATTGCCTTTGGTAGGATGAACATCTTAACAACGATGATTCTTCCTATCCATGAGCAGGGAATATTTTTCATTTGTTTGTGTCTTCTTAGATTTCTTTGAGGAGTGTTTTGTACTTCTCATTTTAAAGGTCGTTCACTTCTCTGGTTAGAAAGATGCCAAGGCATTTCTTTTTTTGAGTGGCTATTGTGAATGGGATTATGCTTTTTATTTCATTTCTGACTGCTGGTTGTTGGTGTATAAGAATACAACTGGTTTATTTTGCACATTAATTTTTTACCCAGAGACTTTGCCAGAGTCCTTTATCAGTGTAAGCAGGTTTTTGACATATTCTCTTGAATTTTCAAGGTATAGGTACATATTGTCAGCAAAGAGGGATAACTTGACTTCTTCTTTTCCCGTTTGGATACCCCTGATTCCTTTCTCTTGTCTAATTGCTTTGGCTAGGACTTCCAACACAATGTTGAACAAGAGGGATGAGTGTGGGAAGCCTTGTCTTGATCCAGTTTCCACGGGAAATGTTCCCAGTTTCTTTCCATTTAGCAATTTGTGCTAGTTGTGGGTGTACAGTAGATGGTGCTTACTATTTTGAGGTGTGATCCTTCTATACCTAGGTGTTTGAGGGTTTTTATCAAGAAGGGATGCCGGATTTTATCAAAAGCTTTTTCTGCATCTAATGATATAATCATGTGGCTCTTGTTTATACATCTCTTGATGTATTTAATTACATTTATGGTCATGCAAATGTTGAACCAGCCCTGTGTCATGGGGTTGAAGCCTACTTGGACATGGTGGATGATTTCTGAGATGTGTTTTTGGATCTAATTTGCAAGAATCTTGTTGAGGATTTTTGTATGTATATTCATAAGGGATATTGACCTGTAGTTTTTGTTGTTGTTTTTGTATTTACCCAGTTTGGGTATCAGTGTGATGTAAGCTTCATAAAATGATTTGGGGAGAATTCCACCTTTCTCATTTGCCTGATATACTTCCAATAGAATTGGTATCAGTTCCTCCTTGTACATTTTGTAGAATTTTGCTGGAAAGCTGTCCAGTCCAGGGTTTTGTTTTTTTTTTTTTTGTAGGTAGTTTCCTTATGATAGAGTCAATTCCCTGGGTAGCTATTGGTCTACTTAGTGTCTCAGTGTCCTCTTGTTTCAATCTGGGGAGGTTGTGTGATGTCAGAAAGTCCTCTATTTCATTTAGGTTATCAAGTTTGGTTCCAAACAGGGTTTCCATACAGGTGTGCATAGTAATCTTGATAATCTTTTGTATTTCTTCAGGATCAATTGTGATTTGATCTTATATATTTCTGATTGTGTTCATTTGGGCTTTTTCTCTCTTGCTTAGTCATTCTAGCTAGGGGTCCATCAATCTTGCTAATTCTTTCAAAGAACCAGCTTTTTGCTTTGTTGATATTTTCTATGATATTTTTGACTTCTGTGTCTCATATTTAGACTCTCATTTTGGTGTTCTGGATTCTTCTGCTAAAGTTAGCATTCTGGTGAGCTTCTCTTTTGAGCTCCCTTGTGTAATTTGTTAGGCTGTCAACTTGTGATCTTTCCATTTTCTTGATGTGTGCTCATAGAGATATAAATTCCCTTCTTAGAACTGTTTTCATGGCATCTCAGAGGTTTTGGTAAGATGTTTCTTCATTTTCATTTGTTCCAGTAATCTTTTAATTTCTGTTTTGATTTCAGTGTTGACCCTGTAGTTGTTCAGCATCATTGCTGTTTAGTATCCATGTCTTTGTGGGTTTGGGGGAACTTTTTTTTGTTATTGATATTTATTTTTATTCCAATGTGATCTGAGAAGTTGCATGGCAATATTTCAAACTTATGGATTTGTTTATGCTTAATTTATGGCCTAGGATGTGATCGATCTTGGAGTGTGTTCCATGTGATGATTATTATAATGCATATTCTGTGGTTGTTGGTTGGAATATTCTGTAGGTATCTATTTAGCCCATTTGGTTGAGTGTCAAGTTTAGCTTCTTGATTTCCTTGTTGACTTTTTGTCTCAATAATCTATCTAGGGATATTAGTGGGGGTATTCAAGTCCCCTACTCCAATAGTGTTTGAATCAATATCTTTTTTTAGTTTACTTAGTAGTTGCTTTATAAATGCTGGTGCTCCTATGTTGGGTACATATATGTTTGGAATAGATATTTCTTGTTGTTGACGGATCTAACCTTTTATCATTATGTGGTATCCTTTCGTATCTTTTTAATTTTTTGATAGGTTAAAGATTGTTTTGTCTGATATTAAGATCATAACTTCTGCCTTCTTTTATGCTCCATTTGCCTGGAACTCATTTTCATCATTTAACTTTGATTCTGTGTACATCCCTTGTGGTGAGATGAGTTTCCTGGATGCAGCAAAAATTTGGGTCATGGTTTCTTATCCAGTTTGCCATTCTGCAACTTTTCAGTGGTGAATCTAGTTCATTCACATTCGGGCTTATTATTGAAATGTGGTTATTTATCCCTGTCATTAGGTTTTAATAAAGTTTTCTTTGCTTATTTTCGTTTAGCTTTGGGTTTGATGTATGTGTGTGATTTCAAGTTTGTTGTGGTGGTATATATCTACTGATTCTGTGTTCTGCTGCTGTTTGTGATGTGTGGTCATTCTTTATTCTTTCTTCTGTGCTTAATACCTTTTAAGCATCTCCTTTAGAGCTTGTCTGGAATCTGCATAATCTCTTAGGGATTGAATGTCTGGGAATAATTTCAATTCTGCATCGCTGATGAAGCTGAGCTTGACTGGGTAGGAAATTCTTGGTTGAATTTGTTTATCTTTGAGGATTTTGAGTAATAGACTCCAGTCCCTTCTTGCTTGTGGTGTTTCTGCCAATGGTCTGCCGGTATTCTGTTTGGTTTTCCCTGAGGTAATCTGATCTTTTCTCTCTTGCTGCCTTTAGGATTTTTTTCATTTGTGCCTACTTTCTGTAGGAAAATTACTATATGTCTAGGGGTTGGCTTTATCATTTGATGTCTTGTGGGACTTCTCTGTATCTCTTGTGTTTTTCTGGTCCCATCTCTGATGGATGGGGAAAGTCTTCTTGGATAACCTCCTGGAATACTTGCTCCATGGTATTCTCTATTTCTCTTTCTTCTTCTGGGATACCAATCAGGCATAGGTCTGGCCTCTTGATATAATTGCACATCTCTTGTAGGCTTTATTCTTTCTTTCTGAGTTTTCTTTCTATTTTTTTTTACAGATTAGATTAATTGCATGTTCTGGTCTTCAAGTTCTGAGATCCTTTTTCAGCTAGATTAATTCTTTTTTCCATGTTTGCCATCTTGTTATTTATTTACTGGATGAAAATTTTTATGGCCAAATCTCTGTAACAAGTTCTTTCAGTGCTGCATCTTGTCTTTCTTGAATATTAGTCACTCTTTCCATCCATTCCCTTATCCCTGTCATATTCTGCAGCCAGTCATTGTTGGCGACTTCCATTATTTGGGCTTTGAGTTCTTACTTTTCAGGAGTTTTCTCTCTGTTACACTTTAAATTACTTGTGGTCTTCTGTTGGTTTTTCCTCATTTACGTCAGATCTGTTGCTTATGTCTTTAGTTCTATTATTCAGTGGCAGTCAGAGAAGATTTCACTTTTGATGTTTTCTCAGTATTCTAATTTCTGTGATCCAGTCTCTGGATTTGTTCTTTTTTGATACAGATCTGTGGATGGGAAGCTTTATTGTCTCTTGTAGTTTTGAAAGTTGAATAAGTAGAGGACAAGGAGCTAGGATTCAGAAATTATTTGCAAATCACAATATTCACTGATTGTGTCATGTGTTTCCCTGAGACCCATTCCCCACCACCACTCTATTTGACAATGCAGTAGGTATGTATGTGTACCATCTGAGTCTGAGAGACAGTAGTGAGGAGAGCAGAGAAAAATAGAATGAAATAACATGAACAAAACTTTTCAAAAAATGAAAAAAAAACACCACAGAATAATGAAAGCAGAAACCAAAGCAAAAAACAATTGAACACACACAGACACACACACACACACACACCAAGACAAACTGAAATAATAAAGTGAAACAGAACAAACAACAACAACACAACAATTCTGGAAAACTATACACACACACACACACACACACACACACACACACACACACAAAATAAATGAAAAAAATAGGAATTCAGATTGAGTAGTCACACATATATTCACACACAGCTTAAACTATAAAAAAAAGAGAGAGAGAAGAGCAAAACCAAACCAACAAAAAAGTAAAAAACAAAATAAACTGAAAGATGAGCACTCAATCATTCACATACACACATAAACAGAAAACAAAAGAAGAAAGAAAAAGAAAATTTTTACAAAGGGCAGATGCAGATAAAATCCTCACATACACATTCATGCACAAAGAAAAAATATTTTAAAAATAGAAAAACAAACAGGCAATTTTTTTTTATTAAAAAAAGAAAAGAAAACCCTGACCTCTTATGGCAGTTTCTGTAATTGTTCCTCTCTTCTGCTTCACTGCTATCTCCTACATACCTTCATCTCTTTCACTCTCTCCTCAGTGTCTGGAGCAGAGAAGGAGGAGGGGCAGTGGGGGTCGGTTGGATTGCAGTCTTCCCCTCCCACTCTCATATGGTCAGGGGATCCTCTCTGGTGGGGAGGTGCAGGATTGTCTCTTCCCCAGGTATATACTTGAAGGGGTGCCCCAGTCAGGCCTATCATGGAATGGCATTCTATTAAGGCTGACATCCAGACTCTGCCTGGGTTCATCCCTCTCAGTCATGCCCCAGTCATGTGGAGAATTGTTGGGAAGGAGGGGTTTGGACCAGCCCCAGACTCCCCACTGATCTCTTTGGAGGTCTTCCTCATCCTTTTCTGGCCACACTTTGTCCAGTGACCGAGAATCAGCACTTGTCCTGTCCCTCTGAAGTTTGTGCTTTCAGGATATTCCCTCTGGATCATTGTCACTTTCTGAGTAATTGCTCTCTTGGTCACAGAGATTGGGTCTGTTGCTCCACGGTGAGCAAGTCAGAGCAATTTCCTGCCCCATTTTCAAGATGGTGTTTGGTGCCTCTTTCATCTCCTCTGGTGGGACTCTGCTGCCAGTGTCTGCCCAGGCACTGAAGTGAGGCAAAGCCTGGAGCTGGCAGTCTCTCCTGCTGCAGTAATAAGGCAGAGCTGAAAGGTGGTAGTCTCTCCCCGTTGCTTCTTTGCATGAAAACCTTTGTCAGTTAAAAAAAAAAATGGTGCTTGGCTTCTGCAACCTAGGATGTGCTAGGGACCAAGCAGAGCAGCTGTAGCACCAGTTGCTTCACCAAGACGGCCCTGGCCACTTGCTTACAAGCCCCCACCTTAGTCAGTCTCTCCCTGCATCTTCTTCCTGGAAAGAGTTTTGTTGATTTAAAAAAATAGTGCTCAGCTTCTGCATCTTGGAATTGCTGGGGACCAAGCTGAGCAGCTGCAGCATCAGCTGCTGCACCAGGAGAACCCTGGCTTCTTGCTTCAAGTCCTCACTCAGTCAGCCACTCACAAGCCCATTCACTTACTGTCATGTACACAAAATTTTCCATACACTCACACACTCACTCACACACCGGGACTTGCATAGTCTGAATGGCTAGTCACCTTCTTCCTTCTCCCTCACAAAATGATTTTTAATATGGCTTCAGGCACATTTATTGAAGGTCTTTCAATACTCCATTTAACATTTTGGCCACATACAATTTGTTTCTTGCATACTGTCATTTTCTCTCTCCCAACCTTAGAGTTCTTTGATGCTCTTATTAGATTGTTGTATTTAAAGGTGCATATTTTTCACTAGAATTCCAGTTTCTTTCCTTTTTTCACAACTACTAATCTTTTAGTCCTTAAGAGTAATTTTCTCCAGCAAATGTCTATGAAAACTCTTCACTAAGTCAAATGTTCTTACTGGATATTTCCAGAACATTATTAACTTCACCCATTCCAAAATTATCATATTTTAAGATTAATTTCCGTTTATTTCTATTTTCTCTACTTAAGAAAATTCTTTATAACACAATTTGATAAAAATAATTCTCAATTTTGAAACGTTCCATAATCATGATTTTTTGTGTGTGTGGTATTTCTAGGACCTAACACGGTGTTAAATATAGTAAAATCCTCAAAAAAAAAAATGATTGAATAAACGAGGGAATTAATTCAGAAAAATACTCTTTTAATTTAGTTTCAGATTATGGAGAAATCTGGAAAGGGCTCTTTTATATTTATAAATATATCCATCTAATCATTTATATATTCACTGTCATATTCATTTTCCAAAAATATTTATTGTGCCAGAAGCTATGGGAGAATATATGTAAAATACTTGATTTCAAGAGAAAAGTTACTCATAGTAATGGCAAAAATGCAAGTTTCTCACAAGTTTCTCAGGAAATTAGATGTCTAACTAAGATAGGTGATCATATATCCTAAAAATATAAAGATTACCATATTTTAAGATTAGTTTCTATTTATTTCTATTTTCTCTACTTAAGAACATTCTTTATAACACAATTTGATAAAAATAATTCTCAATTTTTTGGTAGGTTCCATAATCATGATTTTTTTTGTGTGTGGTATTTCTAGGACCTAACACTGTGTTAAATATAGTAAAATTCTCAAAAAAAAAAATGATTGAATAAATGAGGAATTAATCAGAAAAATTTTAATCTTTTAATTTAGTTTCAGATTATGGAGAAACCTAGAAAGGGTCTATAGGAGAAAGGATTTAAAGTTCATTTAAACTACAATAGCAGGAAATTAAACATAACATATATTTAAATAAACTTGATAAATGTCAATTTGGTAGTATTTGCAGCATCACAGTTTATAATCCCATAAATATCCATCAAAAGGCTATGACCACATTTAGATTTACATTTTAGAAATAACATATGACTATTAATTACTTTAAAATTACATGCTATTAGTTCACCAATACTCTTAGCATTACCCTAATTTTAAAAAAACATGTCTATAAGGTATATTGTCATAAAAAATAATTAATGAATAGTGAAGAATATATAAAACAAGAGTGAATCAGTGGCAGGAAAAAACCAGAATTTATTTCTTTAACAAAGTAACACACACACACACACACACACACACACACACACACACACACACACATCTCACTCACACTAATTTAATTTACAAAGAGATCCTTAGGGTATAGGTTATGTCCACAGTGTGCTGGGTTAAACAAAAGGAAAATACATTCCTTTCTCCCCTAAGAGTTCAGATACAAGCAGTATGTAAAACAGTAGGTCAACTTTGCCATTTTTGAAATATGTCTTCAGTCTCTAAGGTCAACTTATCTATTCAAGGTTCCACCACCAAGTCTTCTTCTAGGGAGTAAAAAGTGAGGAGTGGGTATACGTTTTATCAGTGTGACCCAGAAATGAGTCATATCACGTTTTTACCTCCTATTGACTTAATATCATATTCACATTTTTCTATAAGAGTTGCTGGGAAATATACTCAGTGACCACATACCCAGTTAAAATTTGTGAATTGATTTTTATTGTGGTACTTAGAACTCTTCTTATATAACACCTCCTACAGTTTGTAATTTTATTTTTGATTTCTGTGTTTTCTCTTTTTTTAACTTAATTTTTTTTTATTTCAAAGATATGGGTACAATTCAGGATTAGGTATACAAATGTTCATTATGTAGTTATTCTTGTGGATGAGATGTGCCCCGCCTCCTCTGGCAGTTTCCCTCAACTGCCAATTCCACAATCCCCCGGCAGTTTCCCATTACAGCTAGTCCCTTTCTTATAGTATTATGACAATTGTTCAAGGTCTGCTTATGAGTGAGAACATATGGTACTCTGTTCTTTGTTTCTGTGAAAGATCACTGAGTATGATCAACTCTAAATCTATCCAAGTTGTTGCTAAGTCCATATGTTTGTCCTTCTTTGTGGCTGCACAACACTCCAGTGTGTATGTGTACCACACTTTTTTTATCCAGTAAGTTTAGAAGGGCAGCATGGTTGGTTCCATGTTTTTGCTATTGTGAATAGTGCTGAAATAAACATGCTTGTCCAAGTATCTTTTTGGTTGAATGATTTGTGTTCCTCCGGGTATATTCCCAATAGGAGGATCACTGGATTATATGGAAGGTCAATTTCTAGTTCTTTCAGAAATTGCCACACTGTTTTCCAAAAAGGCTGTACTAGTTTGCATTCCCATCAGCGGTGGAAAAGCATACTTTTTTTTCTGCATCCTCGTCAGCATCTGTTGTTGTTTGCTTTATTAATGACGGCCATTCTTCTTGAGGTTAGGTGGTATCTCAATGTGGTTTTGGTTTGCATTTCTCTGATGATTAGTGAGGCTGAGCACTTTTTCATGTGTCTATTGGCTGCCTGTCTATCTTCTTCTGAGAAGTGTCTATTCATATTTTTTCCCACTTTTTTTATTTTTTATTTTTTTTTTGAGTTGGAGTCTCGCTCTGTTGCCCAGACTGGAG
>NW_007248546.1:71511-85072 GCF_000164805.1 Carlito syrichta | reverse complement strand
CACTCATCTCAGCCTCCCAAAGGTGCAGGATTACAGGCTGAGCCACCGAGCCCGGCTTTTTGCCCACTTTTGAATGGAGTTTTTTGATTTTTTCTTTTTGGCACGTTTGGGTTCCTTTGTAATTTTATATGTGCAACAATTTGCTTATTGCATGTCTCTCCAATTAGATACAATCTCATTAGGATTGTGTCTGTTTTGTTATTATTGTAGAAAGTATTCTAAATATTATACTGAATTTTTAAACTGAACTAGAAATTTTGGGACATAGAAAATTTCTAGTCTAACACAGTAACTGAACCATAGCCAGTCCTAGATAGATATTTCTTTATTAAATATTTTGTACTTATTATTGCTTATATGATATATTTTAACAAAGAAAGCATTATTGGTGTATATTAAGAGATACAAAAACTGTTGAACTTTCAAAATCATGAACTTTTTACAAAAGCTATAAGAAAATAATTAAATTCATGTGATATTTCATATGTGATAAAAAGTTGTTCATGGTACTACTAAACATAAAATCATTAAGCAGCATTAAAATTATCTAAGGTTTCAAAGATTCAAAGTAAAACTGATTTTAAGTCCTTACATCTAAACATAATATTTAAAACGTATAAACAAGTTCTATATAACAACTTAGATTTTCATAAAAGTTTTTATTTCAATGAAATATATGCTATTTTACTGATAGTTTATAAATTATTTCTCACAGTGTCCTGGTTTACCTATAATTAGCTCGTTAATCATTTAAATTTCCCACAAAGAATCTAGACATTTTTATCCTTGTTGCAAAAGGGTATGTTGAGGCAAGGTAGTATGCTCATATATCAGTATCTCTATATACATAGTAATTAAATAGAATTCTACTTAATACATTACATAATGTGGCTATAATTATTTTAAAATAAGAAGGTATTTTTGTCTATAGTAAAAAGATAAAGAGGAGAATAAAGGTAATTATTTAAATAAGTCAAGATAAAAAGGACATTTTCCCAGTTTTCTAAACAGTTTGACTGAAAGCTTTCTTTTTTATTCTAAAATCATATACATAATTGCCACTTTTATCCATTTCATTTTACCTGTATCTATTTGACATCAATAGCAGAGATTTTTGTCTCTGTCAGAAGCGTCCAAGTAATTGATGTCCCGTTTATCCTGACAAGTCATTTCATTCATTGAAACAAGGTGTCTGAATTTGTAAATGAGAATATTGTTTAACTTTCATATTCCTTTTTCTAAGTGATATTTTAAAAACACTTGAATTAATCCTCAAAAAACTCAAAATAGATTTTGATTCTAATCATACAGCAGAAGGGGCTGAAAGTAAACTTATCACAAGAAAACAAAACATACCTATTTTCTGAAGAGAAAGAATTGCCAATTGTGTATTTATGGTTAGCAAACATTAAGTAGTCTGAACTTTCTCAGTAGCAGCCAGAATGCAAATTAGATCTGTGTTAAATGTGAACAATCACCCACACAAAACACTTTGCTTTCTACTACAATTTGATTCCTTTTTTTTGAGTTGGGGTCTCACTCTGTCACCCAGACAGGAGTGCAGTGGCCGCTCCCGGCCACCGCAGCCTCGACCTGCTGGGCCCCGACGATCCTTCCGCCTCAGCCTTCCGAGTAGCCAGAATTGCAGGCGCGCGCTACTATGCCTGGCTGTTTTATTTATTTATTTAATTTTTTATTTTTATTTTTATTTTTTTAAGATGGAGTCTCACTCTGTCGTCCAGACTGGAGTGCAGTGGCCGCTCCTGGCCACCGCAGCCTCGACCGGCTGGCCTCCGGCGATCCTTCCGCCTCAGCCTTCCGAGTAGCTGGAACTACAGGCGCGCGCTACCACACGCGGCTAATTTTTGACTTATTGTAGAGATGAGGTCTCGCCAAGTTGCCCAGGCAGGTCTCGAACCTGCGAGCTCAGGCAATCCACTCACCTCAGCCTCCCAAAGCGGGGGGGATTACAGGCTGAGCCACCGAGCCCGGTTTACAATTTGATTCTTGCTAAATAATTCAAGTTTTCTCATAAAGACAATGAAAACTAATGACCAAATACGGGTAAAGATAATTGAGGCTTCCCCCCACACTGAAGGATATAGAATAAAACTATCCACCAATAAGAGAGAAAAAGAAAAAACAAGGTTTTATGCCTAGATTATCTGGATTTATTACCTACTTTTAAAAGTGTTCTATTTCACTCTTCACTCAGATTTGAAAAAGATAATCAATCTTTTAAAAACTTGAAAAAAATGTACAATTTAAATTTGCATTTTCTTTTAGTTGTTGCATTGCTAAAAGAAATAAATCTTCAAAGTGCAAAAAGACGTGTATCGATGCTTTTAACATGAGATTACTCATCCTTCAGGTTTCAAATAAAATCACGTTGGTTGATCCAAACTATTGCATGTAAGTTTTATATTGAATATGTAAAAACCATTATTTTCATGTATTGATTTGTTCTACCTTCTCTGTAACAATTTTAGTATCTAAGATATGTTATTACATGCACTCCATATTTAAGGAAGAGTAGAGGGAATTTTCTTAAATGAGTGCCACACCAGTATATTATATATGTAGAATATTTAAGAAATTGCCTCCACTGAAACAAACTATAAAAATTTTAAAGCTTTACAGTGACAGACATGGTAGGCCACACAGCCAGTGTAAAATTGGATTCAGTGTGATTATTTCTGGGCAATAATTCAGAGCAAATAACATCAAGGAAGGCTTGCGTAAATCCAGATGGAAAAAGTGGATTTAAATCAAACTAATAGGTTGCAAAACATGAAATATGCTTTGTACTGTGCCTTGGAGACACATGGCCAAATCCATATTCAAAAAGTAAAAACAAACCAGAGTGATTTGAGGAATAAATTACTTGTCATCGTGATCTTTTAAAAATGCCAGAATTTAATGCAAAAATATAATCCTAACATTTATTGCAGCAAAAATAAATGTCAACATATTAGACTTAACTGGCAAAGCCTTGTGGTAGCATTTCTACAGAGTGAAAGGAACATGACAAGCAGTATTTCACACTTATTAGAATGAGATTTGGTCTTCTTTATCATAAGCAGTAGATTTAAACACTTTATTTTAATTTAGTTCATGGTATTGAGGAAAACATTGACTCAGATAAGAAAAAAATGCTGTATAAATTTGTTCACTGAAGCAATCCATCAATCTTATAAGCTAAATATGTATTATGACAAGACCAAGCCTTTATAGTTAGAAAAATCGAGCACAGAATGGCTGTGATACCATTCCATGTTCTAGAAAGAATTTGTGAGTAAAAAATTATGTGGGTGCCTAATTATGTGTAATAGATACAGTCTTTTTAAAAAAAATCTACACTTGATATTGTTTACAGAGTTGACAAGGAATAGTATACAGGCCTTGGAATTCCTTTAACTAATGCTGCCCAAGTGGATTCTCTTTTATAAAAAAATTCAAAGGCATAGCATATATATATATATATATATATATGTATTAAATATATATTTGATAATTAAGTGTCATTTCAAAAATAAGCATTAGGTTTTTGAGCTGTTACATACCTGATATTTTGGAATCCTTTCAAAAGAAATCTGCCCCCCCATATTCTCAATAGATAAAATATTCATAAAATGTATCTACTCTGGACAAATGACAAACTTGACTTCTCAAGACTTGAAAAGAGTCAAACATAACAATAATTGTCATAGGAAAAGTAAAATGTATATAGTGCACTGTATAAAACCAACAAGTACATAAACACAATAAATACATATGTATATAAATCCAAATGTTTGCATACACATTGAATGTGCATAGATAAACATATAAATATCTTTGCCAGGAGTGCAAAAAACAAATTTCCATTTGCATGAAGGAATACAATTATGCATGCACATTTTGAAATGTCTCGTATGAAAATTAGTACTTTTAACACATTGCACTTGGCAGTGATATTTACACTTAAATATGAATCTACCTAGCAGTTAAGTAGTAAATAAAATTCCACAAGCTTAGAGCATAAGTATGTCTTATATAAATATCCTTAATGTTGAAAAATTATGATTATATGGACTCAGCACATGCTGCCGCCAAGACCAACAAAGAACTAGATAATGCACTGTGAAAATATTTTTCCTTAAATATAGAATTTATATTATGAGTGTCACTACTTGGAATTTAAGACTCTGAACATGTAATGAGAATTTTAATTGCTGAAATCTTTAAGTAGTTACCTGAGAAACTGATAATACATATTATTCAGACAAAAGTGAGAGCTTAACTCAAACTAAGATTATAATATGTGAAAATTTACAGTTTTCCTTAGTGATAATGTTCCATGTATTCCTCTACCAAGTTAAAGTACTTAATATAAAACAGTATTTCAATAGTGCAATCTTGTCTAACATTTACAATTATTCATTCTCACCTTTTCATTGTAATGTGTTAAGACTGTGATGTACAAAGACTCTAATGTAATACTTTTGTTATCTTAATGAATGACGTATATCATCAATATTGAGTTTACTAACTCTTTATATCTAGTAATCAATTCATTAAATTAAAAAATCGATATGCTCATAGTTTAGGGCTAGGTGTACTATTGTACATGACTTATAAATACTAAATTAATATTCATAAGCCCTTTCTATGCCTGATACTGAACAGATTGTGCCACAGATTTAGAACCCCTAATCCTCAGAAACCTCCTAGTCCAGTAAGAAAGACAGACATGTAAATTTCATTGTGATATGGTAAAAGAATGGAAACAGAGGAAGCATCTATTCCTGCTTCCGTTGGGAGATTATAGGATCAAAGGAACAATAAGATTGTGACTATGAGGGAAGCTTCAAATAAAAAGCAGTATGCAAATTAAAGGTTGAAAGATAAATGGAGGTTTTCCAAGTGAATAAACAAGTAGAGGGCAAGTAGCATTTTCCTGCTAGGAAAAATGCAAGGGTTGGCATTCAGAGGTACATCAATATAAACAATGACTGACAGACTAGATTGACAAAGCCATGGGTAATTTTTGTCTTGCTCCTGCCATACATTATAATTGACTCAATGGTCTCTTCTCATTCCCCTTTTCTCAGGGTAAGAGGAACGTTTTCTACACTCTTCCTTCTTCTACATTCAAAATCAATCTATCCAACCCAAGCAAATTAAATTATTAATTAAAAAGTCAAGGAATTTACACACAAAAACCCTCCAAAAAGGCTGTGTGACACAGAGGGGTAAACCAAATCAAATCAAACTAAACAATTTCTAAAATTTAAACTAAAGTAATTATTCCCTTAAATACAGATAATTTTATGAGTTTTGACAATTATCTACAGTGTGCATGGGAGTATTTATTTTACTGCTTTCTACCAAATACAAAAACTCTATTTTAATTTTGTTTAATTCCTTTTTCCTGTATAACCTTTGTAATTTACTAAAATATCTTCTGGAAAGAAACTTTTTGATTAATAACTTATTTTGATATTGTATTTCTCCTGCAGGCAGATGATATAATGGCCTCAAAAGCATTATCTTGTGGACTTTTTTCAAATGGCATACTGATATTATTACCTTTGCATTAATAATTATGCATTACTAGAGTTTTCTCTACTTAATTTGGCAGATTTTTCACCGGCAAAAACTCAAACTATAAGTACATCTTAGAAAATGTCATTAAAACTCTTAGCTGTTTAGTATCTTCAATAGAAGATGGATGTGATACTGATTTTTCATTGCAGTATATATGTGTGTTGGATCACTTCTTTTTATCAATGCTTTGGGCTTACACTTTCCACTAGGTGTTCTCATGATCTCTTCCTTACTTGTGGCCTCTGTAATCACCACACAACAAAATTGGTTTCTGTCCTGATAGGATTCATATTAGAAGCCTCCTGATTGCTACGGAACTTCACCTTTCTGCTCCGGACTGCTAGGTGGTTGTTTTGTGCCTCATAATCCCGCTCAAGTTGTAGCATGGGCTCTTGAACTCCACTTTATTCTTGCATTAGACCTCCGTTCATTTCCTGTCTGCTTGGCAATTGCCTGCTGACATTCTCTTGCTGTTTCATTTCTATGTGTGGGTACGTGATGCTCATTCTGAATTACATTCACTGTTTCTCATACCTATCTCGATTCAATCTGATTTCCAGCTCTATTAGTTTAGTATTGCCTGCTTTTGAACTTCATGTAAATGGACTATGCAGTATGCATTTTTTAGTGTCTGGCCTCTTTTGCTCAAATTATTTTCTGGAGTTTCGTTTATGTAATTGAACATAGGAATAATTGCTTCTTTCCCCTTGTTTTACAGTATTCCATCAAATTGTATGCCCATTAGCCAAATTAAATGTGTGCAAATATGACTCAGTAATTCTGCTATCGAGAAAACGAAAATAAATTTATGTACGTCCATAGAGGATCGTGTGTAAAGGTGTTGGACCCAGTGTTATTGGAGATAGTAGGGAAATAGGGACCATCTCCTTCTCCATCTTAGGAGAAAGTGGAAAGCAAAATCATGGCAAATGCAAACTATAAAGTTCTTCACAAAAGTGAAAAGCAATTAACTCAGTGAACACTTCTAGATGTACGTATTAAACTAAGATTAAAGGAAATGTGTGCTGCTAAGGGGAAAAATTAAATGGAGGATGATGTATATAATTACCAAAATGAAGAGCAAATACAAAGAAAAGAGTAATGCACATTTTTAAGAATGCAGACTATCGATATATTTATTAAACACATTAGAATAGTTGCTTGTGGAATGTGAAAGTAGGGAAGGATTAGAATAAAGAAAACAAATTAGGGACAAAACTCACATAAATAAATGATAGCGTCCGAAGCACTAAAGGCATATTATTAATTCAATATTCTGAAACTTTGTCAGGCATGAAGTTGGCAAATATTTTTTTCCAGTCTGTGGGCTGTCTCCCTGCTCTCTTGATGGTTTATTTGGCTTTGCAGAAGCTCGTCTGTTTAATGAGGTCCCACTTCTCTATCTTATTTCTTATGACCTGGGTACTTTGGATTTTGATCAGATATTGGTTGCCAGTTCCAACTTCCATAAGAGTATCTCCTGCAATTTGTAAGGTTCTTACAGTTTGAGGCTTTATATTTAGGTCTGTAATCCATTTAGAGTTAATTTTTGTGTATGGAGATAGGTAAGGGTCCTGTTTCAATCTTCTGCATATGGCCAGCCAGTTTTCACAGCACCATTTACTGAATACATTCTCCTCTCCCCTAGCAGGTGGTGGAGGCTTTGTTGAAGATGAGTTGGTTGAGAAATTGAGGTTTTGCTTCTGGAATCTCAATTCTATTCCATTGGTCTATATGCCTATTCTTGTACCAATACGAGGTTGTTTTGATTATCGTGGCTTTATAGTATAGTTTAAAGTCTGGGAGTGTGAAACCTCCTGCCTTGTTTTTTCTTTTTTTTGCTAAGGGTTGTTTTGGCTATTCTTGGTTGTTTATGTTTCCATATGAATTCCTGTATTGTTTTTTCTAGGTCTGAGAGGAATGTTGCTGGTAATTTGATGGATATTGCATTAAATCTGTAGATTGCCTTAGGTAAAATGGACATCTTAACGATGTTGGTTCTTCTAATCCATGAGCATGGAATATTTTTCCACTTGTTTGTGTCATCTTTGATTTCTTTGAACAGCGTTTTGTAGTTTTCATTGTAAAGGTCTTTTACATCTCTGGTTAGGAAGATGCCAAGGTATTTCATTTTTTTGTGGCTACTGTAAATGGAATTGTGTTTTTTATTTGGGTTTCTGTTTGTTTATTATTGGTGTGTCTGACAAAGGCCTAACATCAAGGATCTACAAGAACCTCAAGCGTGCTGAAAAGAAAAAAACAAAAAGCTCCATTACAAAGTGTGCTAAAGATATGAATAGACACTTCTCAAAAGAAGTCATACAAGCAGACAACAGACACATGAAAAAAATGTTCAGCTTCACTAGTCATCAAGGAAATGCAAATTAAAACTACACTGAGATGCCACCTAACTCCAGTCAGAATGGACATCATCAATAACTCAAAAAATAGATGCTGGAGAGGATGTGGCAAAAAGGGAACACTTCTACACAGTTGGTGGGAGTGTAAACTAGTACAACCTCTGTGGAAGTCAGTGTGACGATTCCTAAAATTCCTAGAAATTGACCTTCCATACAATCCCACAACCCCCCTACTGGGAATATACCCAGAAGAACTTAGGTCACTCTATGAAAAAGATACCTGCACACATGTGTTTATCGCAGCATTGTTCACAATAGCAAGAACATGGAACCAATCATGCTGCCCATCAAAAGAGGATTGGATAAAAAAATGTGGTATATATATACAATGGGATATTATGCAGCCATAAAGAAGAACATAATCATGAACTTCTCAACAACATGGATGGAATTAGAGTTTATAACACCAAGTGATCTCCCACAGAAACAAAGAGCTGAGTATCACATGTTCTCACTCATAAGTGGAGCTTGAAAAACTACCGTATTACTGTAGGAAAGGGATTGAAAGTAGCGGAAAACTGTGGGGAGGGGAGTGGGGGGATAACTGGGATTAATAGTAGTCGATATCCACCTGGGGAAACGGGGTACACCTCGCCAATAAGGGTACTTGTACAGTGAACATTTGTATACCTAACCCTGAATTGTACCCCACAACTTCAAAATAAAAATTAAAAGAGGAAAAATAAATAAATTAATTAATTAATTAATTTAATTAAATCTTGCTTCAAAAATAAAATTCTGAACCTGAGGTCTAACAAAAGGAAAACTATAATCATCTATCAACAATTTTTTTATTCTTAAATATGTCCTGAATTTATCAGTTTATCTCCATTATCATAACTATTACCATAGTACAAACTTCCCAGATGGGACCACAGAAATACCTTCCTAGCTGTCTCATGCTTCAATTCCTTCACCTCTATGGTTCTCTCTTCACTCAGCAGCTAAAGTGAGCTTTTTGAAACTTATGTCATATCTGATCCCTCCTTTCGTTTTCTAAAATGATTAATAGAGTTTCTCATTAGAATACTTTAGTCATACATAGTTGGACTGATTGGTACATGTTAGCAATGGAGATCAAACAACATGCAAGAAGTATGGAGCATCTGAATAAAAGGGTATTAGAAGGGGCTGGTTACAAGGTTTGAACTTAATAATAACAAAAAGCATTACAATTTTTGGTTCAATCATCAAAACAATTCTTTAAAATCATAAAAAAATTCTATTTATTTGACTTTTACCCATTCTATTCTTCTTTCCTTTCTGAAGTCCCAAGCCTCTTTTCTTTTCATTACTTGAAAAATATCACTTTACTTTCTTCCGTCCTCTTCAGTTTCAGTTTTATATCAGACAGTCACTGTCATTCAAATTGGTGTTTGTCTATGAGTGATGTGTCATTTCTCTGTGGCCACTTTAAAAATTTTTCTTTGTTTCAGTTAAATTAGTTAAATTTAATTATGATATACCTTAGAATTAATTATGTTATTCCAAGCTTTTAAAATCTGGACTTTCATGTCTTTTACCAAAGCTGGCCAGTTTCCAGTCATTATTTCTAGGATACTTTTTAGCTACACTTTCTGTTTTCACTCTTTTGGGGACTGAAAATGATATGTTCTTTTAATTTCATTTATTTGGTTATTTATTTTTTGTTTTGTTTTGTTTTTGAGTTGGTGGACTCACTCTGTCACCAAAGCTGGTGCACGGTGGTAAACTTCCAACTCACCACAGCCTCGACCTCCTGGGCTCAGGTGGTACTCCCATCAACTTTCTGAGTAGCTGGAACTACAGTCATGCATCACAACATCTGGTTATTATTATTTTTTTAATGTTAGATACAAGACCTCACTATGTTGCCCAGGATGGTTTCAAGCAATTCTCTCTCCTAGACCTACTGAAGTGCTGGGATTACAGGCATGAACCACTGCACCCAGTTGATATGTTCTTTTTAAAAAATGTATTTCTATTTTTCAAATTGAGTGAATTCTATTGATCTGTCTTCAAGTTCACTGATTCTATCCTCTATCAATGCCGTTCTCTCCACTATTGGGCCCTAGAAATATATATATTCTTTTTGTACTTGCTTTGTAACTTTTCTGAGACTTTCTAGTTGTTGGGTTTTTTCTTTTGTTTTATTTTGTTTACTTGTTAATGGTTGTATCCATAATTGCTATTAAAGCACTTTGTAATCGTTACTTTGAAAATCTTTATCAGATAATTCCAACATCTGATTCATCGCACTATTAGCTTCTATTGATTTCTTTTCTCATTCAAATTTTGATTGACCTGGTTCTTGTTATGACAAGTGATTTACAATTGTATCCTGGACATCTTAGGTATTATGTGAGATTACCCAAGAGATTCTGTGACCTATTTAATTTTTTAAATAGATTAAATTTAAGATTTAATTTGTCATGAGATTCTATACCTAGTCTTTTTTATTAGGCAGTTGCCCTGCTTAATTTTAGTGTGCAAATGTGCTGGTGAAAGTATATGCTCAGCTTTCAGTTGGGCTCTGTTGGCACTACCCCAGCAAAAGTGGAGCTCTGACTCACACTGCCTTGTTGCACTGAGACAAAGATGCAAGCTCAGCTCTCAGCTGAGATGGGATGGAGGAGAAACCAGAGTGGGAATTAGCCCCTCTTCACACTCCCTCATTGAGTCTTGGTGCTGATGAGCGGGGTGGTACTCAGTGGTACCAAGTACCACTGAAGACCCACTGAAACAGGAATTAAGATAAAGTAGAACGCAGACAAGCTCCAACTCACTCTGCCTTGTTCAATCTCTGGGTCTTGTTGGCATACCCTGGCAGGGGACTCAGAACACAGCCTAATTCCCTAAGCAAGAAATGGAAGTTTCACTCCCTGCTTGCTGGTTGATATCACCAGGTGAGAGTTTCAGTTACCATTTTTTGCTTTGCAATGTGGGAGATTGTGCTGGATGACTGGCTTCCATCTCAGTCTTGCTGGAACCCTTGGAAATAGGAACAATTTTTATACTGATGTTTAGCTGGAATGGGATGAGTGTTGTCAAAAAGGTTGCTGTTGTTAATCCATCCTTTTCTTCCATTCTTTGACTGGAGAAAGAGTCTTTTCCAGAATCTATTTTGTGTATGCACCTATTAACAGGTTCAAATTGGAGGCTTCTGAGACTCCTTGTCTCTAGTGTAAAGAAGGCAAGGACTCACTGCCATTTCATTCTTTACATTCCTATGTCCCTAGGTCTTCTGCTTTCTAACTTACATTTTCTTATGTGAGCTTGCTGTGTTATGTTCATAGTTTTTATTTCATAATAAAAGTGAAGATCTGGGAGGAATTGGGCTACGCTATATTCACCAAGCCTTTAGATTCAGTGCCAAAAAATTACTAGGACAATTAACTAGAAAATGGTGTATTTATTATTGGATAAGTTTGCACAAGGGATAGCAGGCCCTGTACATATGTCTTCCCCACTAATTTTATTCCCTTGTTTCCGTCTCTTAAATGTTCTGAATTCACATTACTTACAAAATAAAGATGATGATACATACTTCATAGAAGTGAATTGAATAATCATGGAACAATACACTAAGCACGTTATTGATATATTTTTACTTACTCTTCTCACTCTTGTACTTCCTCCTATTATCTTTTCTCTCTTATCCTACACCTAACTTATTTCAATTTCTGAAAGCAACCTCTCTTCTTCCATCTAGATCTATATACTTACAGGGCTCAGAACATTTTCCTCTAAGAAAATGTATCCAAGGACTCTATTGCTATCTTACATGTTTATTATTCCAAGGGAACCAAAGGGAACTCTACATGATGGAGAACATGTTTGCCTCTGTCATAACTTGTTACAAAATGTTTGAAACCATATACTGCAAAATGTTTATCCCTAGACTGACTTTTGTTAGATTATACATTGTCTTATTTGGGAGTTGTTTTATTTACCTCTGATCAATATTCATTAATGAATTAGTGTTTCATTTGAGCTAATCACCATTTAAAAATAAAGGCAGAGTCTTAGGAAAATAAAAGGTGGATTGTAATGGAATTTAAAAAAACTTCTGGAATAGGTACTAGGAAAAAAATGGAACTAATTCTGACTCACGAAAACAGTCATTGTGACTTCAGATGGTCGTTATATAAAATGATTTCTGAGTACTCCGTTGACAAAATTTGAACTGGATTAGATGTACACATAAACTGGTCTGACCAATGAGAAATATAGATAAAATAGAATAAGGGAAGTTTTATGTGTTGTTATGAAGTTTTCATAGTTTTAAAGACATTCAAGAAAATAATTTACTTTGAAATTACTTTGCTAGTATCCTTTTCACCTAGAAATTTTCTGAGACTGGGTCATATGTTATGGTCTTATAAGTTCCAGAAAACTTTTTTTTTTTTTTTTGAGTCGGAGTCTCACTCTGTCACCCAGACTGGAGTGCAGTGGCCACTCCCGGCCACCGCAGCCTCGACCTGCTGGGCTCCGGCGATCCTTCCACCTCAGCCTTCCGAGTAGCCGGAATTACAGGCATGCGCTACCACGCCCGGCTGATTTTTTGATTTATTATAGAGATGAGGTCTCGCTGCCCAGGCGGGTCTCGAACCCGCGGATTCAGGCAATCCATTCACCTCAGCCTCCCAAAGGCGTGGGATTATAGGCTGAGCCTCCGAGCCCGGCTCCAACATCTACTTTTTAAAAAAGTTTTTAACCTTTTAATAATAGCTATTCTGACTGGTGTCAATTGGTATCTCATAGTGGTTTTAATTTGCATTTCTCTAATGATTAGTGATGTTGAGCATTTTTTCATGTTTTTTGGCTGCTGGTATGTTTTCTTTTGAGAGGTGGTGGTTCACTGTTTGTCAACTTTTTGATAGGGTTAATTGTTTTTAGTGTTGTTGATTTGTTCAGGTTCCTAATGGATTCTGAATATCAGTCCTTTGTCATATGCGTAGTTCTCAGATGCTTTCTCCCATTCTATAGTAGTCAGTTTACTCTATTGATTATTCCTTTTGCTGTACAGAGCTCTTTAATTTAATTACTTCTCATTTGTCAATCTTTTTGTTGCAGTCATAAATTCTTTGCTTTAGCCCAATGTCCAGAAGGGTTTTTCTTAGGTTTTCCTCATTTGAGGTCATACATTTAAGTCTTTAAACCACCTTGCACAGTTTCCACTGAGAAATTTGCTATCTGCTGAGAAATTTGCTATTAGTCAGCTGGGACTTCCTTTATATGTAATTTAGCCCTTTTCTCTAGCTGCCTTTAAGATTTTTTTCTTTCATATTGACCTTGGATAGCATGATGACTATATGCTCTGGAGATGGTTGTCTTGTATAGTATTTTGCAGGAGTCCCTTGAAATTCTTGTGTCCGGTTATCAACCTCTTTAGCAAGATTAGGGACATTTTCCTGAATTAATCCCTCAGATTTGTTTTCCAAGTTGCTTACTTTTTCTTCTTCTTCCTCAGGAATGCCAATAAATTTTGTTTGGTTGTTTACATTATCCTATATTTCTTTTTTTTTTTTTTTGAGTTGGAATCTCACTCTGTCGCCCAGACTGGAGTGCAG
>NW_007248546.1:14156-71491 GCF_000164805.1 Carlito syrichta | reverse complement strand
TAGCCGGAAATTACAGGCATGCGCTACACGCCCGGCTGATTTTTTGATTTATTATAGAGATGAGGTCTCGCTGCCCAGGCGGGTCTCGAACCCGCGGATTCAGGCAATCCACTCACCTCAGCCTCCCAAAGGCGTGGGATTACAGGCTGAGCCACCGAGCCCGGCTTCCAGAAAACTTTTAAAATGTGGCCTTCAGCAACAAGGTTGTTATTTTTCAAGGAAGGGCTCTGGGTTAAAGAAGATCTCAAAGACTTTGAAATAATTTCACAGGGATCCTAAAAAGAGAAATATTGGTGAAAAAGATGAAACATAAGTTATATTGTAGATGATTTATAGCTAACTCATAATAATCATCTCAAATTTTACCTAAATTAAGGTAGCCTAAATCCACATGATTGTGGTACAAAGCTGAATAATAAATAAGACTGTGGAAGTTTTCTGAACTTTAATAGTCCTAAAAATGTTTTAATTATACCCAATTGAAAATACAATTGTATATTCTTTTTTTTTTTAGTTGGATTCTCACTCAGTCACCCAGACTGGAGTGCAGTGGCCGCTCCCGGCCACCGCAACCTCAACCTGCTGGGCTCCGACGATCCTTCTACTCAGCCTTCCAACTAGCTGCAACTACAGGAGAGCACTACCTTGCCTGGCTCATTTTTATTTATTGTAGAGATGAGGTCTCGCCAAGTTGTCCAGGCGGGTCTCGAACCCATGGGCTCAGGCAATCCACTCACCTCAGCCTCCCAAAGCGCGGGATTACAGGCTGAGTCACCGAGCCCGGTTTATAATTCATATTCAAACAAAAAGGTTTTTGGCTGTCGTTTGCTTGTTTCTTTTAATTATCAAAATGCTTTACCTGTATAGTACTATTCTAATATTCTTTCCCTTAGTTTTAAAAGGGAAAGAATTTAAAAAATGATCAGATAAAGCATTCTGTTACTATATGCAAAAATAATCTGTGTATGACAGATAACTATGGAGTAACTTAATGTTAATATTATATTTTAAATTGACCCATGCAAAGCTAGCTTACACAGAAAAGTATTAAGCCAACAAGATCAATTGAACTTACAAGAGCATTTCTTATTTTTCTAATTGTGAGATTAATATTTGAGAACAAAATTAATGATGCCAAATTAATAACATCTCATATGTCCCAGACAATAATTTCACTAATTTTATCTGCACTTTAAAAAATTCTTTACATTTATTTTTGTATGTAGATAAAATAAAATTTATCTCTTGTTGTCATGAAATATGTGCTGTTCTTTTTTTTTTTTTTTAAAAGTGTATTTATTCTTTTTTTGAAAGTTTTTTTTTATTTTAAAGATGTGGAGTACAATTCAAGGATAGGTATACAAACGCTGATTATGCAGGTACACTCGTTTATGAGGTGTGCCCCTCCCTCCCCAAGCAGTTTCCCACAACTGCCAATATCAACTCCCTCCCCTGGCAGTTTCCCTCCACTTCTGATCCCTTTCTTATAGTATTATGATAATTGTTCAAGGTTCACTTTAGTGAGAACAAGTGGTACTCTGTTCTTTGTTTCGGTGATAGATCACTGAATATGATCGACTCTAAATCCACCCAAGTTGCTGCAAAGTCCATATGTTTGTCCTTCTTTAGGACTACATAATATTCCATTGTGTATATGTACCAATTTTTTTTTAATCCAGTGCAGCTTTGATGGGCAGCATGTTTGGTTCCATATGTTTGTTATTGTGAATAGAGAATAGAGCTGCAACAAACATACATGTGCAGGTATCTTTTTTGTAGAATGATTTGAGTTCCTCCGGGTATACTCCTAATGGAGGAAATTCCTGGATCATATGAAAGGTCAATTTCTAGTTCTTTCAGAAATCGTCACACTGCCTTCCAAAGGGTTTCACTACATGCATTCCCACCAGCAGTGTAGAAACGTTCCTTCTTTTCCGTATCCTCACCAGCATCTGTTGTTGTATGTTTTATTATTGATAGTCATTCTTTCTGGGGTTAGATGGATGGTATCTCAGTGTGGTTTTGATTTGCATTTCTCTGATGATTAGTGAGGTTGAGCACTTTTTCTTGTGTCTGTTGGCTGCCTGTATATCTTCTTTTGAGAAGT
Organism: Carlito syrichta; assembly: GCF_000164805.1. Lineage (NCBI taxonomy): Eukaryota > Metazoa > Chordata > Mammalia > Primates > Tarsiidae > Carlito > Carlito syrichta. The sequence continues at coordinate 69,384 of NW_007248546.1, read as the reverse complement.
GTCTATTCATGTCTTTTGCCCACTTTTTAATGGGGCTGTTTGTTTTTTTCCTTTTGGCACATTTGAGTTCCCTGTAGATCCTAGATGTTAGGACTTCAAGAAACACACAATTATATCATTAGATGCAGACAAAGCTTTTGATAAAATCTCACATCCCTTCTTGATAAAAACCCTCAAACACCTAGGTATAGATGGAGCATACCTCAAAATAGTAAGTGCCATCTATGATAAACCTATAGCTAACATATTGCTAAGTTGACAGAGATTGTAATCATTTCTTCTGAAAACTGGAAAAAGACAAGTCTGCCCCTTTTCACCCCTCTTGTTCAATATTGTGTTGGAAGTCCTAGCCAGGGAATTTACACAAGAGAAGGAAATCAGGGGTATCCAAATAGGAAAAGAAGTCTAGTTATCCCTCTATACTGATGATATGATCCCACAGCTTGAAAATCTAAGAAAATCTGACAAAAAACTGCTTGCACTAATAAAGGACTTTGGCAAAGCTGTGGGTACAAACTAAATGTGCAAGAGAGAGGTGCATTTCTATATACCAACAACAAGCAGGTGGAGAACAAAATTAAAAGCACAGTCCCATTCACAATAGCCACAAAAAAATGAAATACCTTGGCATCTTCCTAACTAGAGAAGTGAAAGACCTTTTCATTGAGAACTACAAAACACTGCTCAAAGAAACCCAAGAAGACACAAACAAAAGGAAAAATATCCCATGCTCATGGATAGGAAGAATCAACATTGTTAAGATGTCCATCCTACCAAAGGCAATCAACAGATTCAATGCAATACTCATTAAATTATCAACATCATTTTTCTCAGAGCTGGAAATAACAATACAGAAATTCATATAGAAACATACACGACTATGAATAGCCAAAGCAATCCTTAGCAAAAGAAACACAGCAGGAAGTATCACACTTCTAGTCTTCAAGCTTTACTATAAAACTACCATAATCCAAACAGCCTGGTAGTGGTACAAGAACAGGCATGTGGACCAATGGAACAGAATACAGATTCTGGAAGCAAAGCCTCAATTTCTCAACCAACTCATCTTTGACAAAGCCTCCAACAACAACCACCGGAGAGAGGAGAACTATTCAGTATATGGTGCTGGGAAAACTGGCTGACCACATGCAGAAGATTAAAACAGGACCCCTACCTGTCACCATACACAAAAATTAACTCTAAATGGATCAAAGACCTAAACATAAAACCTCAAACTATAAAAATCTTAGAAAATGCAGGAGACATCCTTATGGAGATTAGAATTGGCAACAAATTCCTGATCAGAACCTCAAATGCCTGTACCGTAAGAAATAAGATAGACAAGTGGGATCTCATCAAACTGATGAGCTTCTGCAAAGCAAAAGAAACCGTCAAGAGAGCAGAAGACAGCCTACAGAATGGGAAAAATATTTGCCAACTGTGTTGTCCTTTTGAATAATGCTACACAGTCTACATAGTATAAATACAAGTTTGTACACACAAAGATACATAAATGGCAATATTATAGACAGAGTTTTGATCTTCAGTCCAGTATAGTTTTGTGTGTATATTTGTATGTACACATATATGTATATGCATGCGTAAGAGTAAAAGGGGGGAAAGTGAGGCAGCCCACACGCAGGTTCAATATTTAATGTCTTCTTTTATGCTATCATTATCAAATCATTCCTAATATATACACATAAGTTATTTATCTCCAAACTAGAAATTACTTTTCTGCACACTGAAGGCATAACTGTTCATATTATCTTTTTTCCTTATACAATATATTTATCCTCTTTCTCTACCTCCCAGCATGATGCTTCCTCGTCAAATTCTAAGCATAAATGCCAAAAGCCTATCTAGTGTATCTCTTTTATGTTCTTGTTTGACAAACATAAATTCTGATTTACTATCCTTGTTTGTATCAGTTCTTCTCATAATCCTATTGTTGGGTTGCTAGTAGAAAAAAAAAAGAAAACAAATTTGTTATGAGAACTGGACAAGGTTGTGTTTTCTGTCTGCTTGGCTGGGCATTGCCACTTCTAGTTGCTGTCTTCTTTGTCATTGAAATATCTATTGTCTTGACATATAGCACATAATGTCTTCATCAGGACGGAAGCTGTTTTTGAATATGCACTGAAGCCTACAATGTAATCCAATTGGAAGGAAATGATTGGGAATCATTAAATTTTCTCTTACATTACAGGGATGTGATGACTTTATCAGCTTTGTCACATAAGCACTAATGCTTTCTCCTTCAAACTAACTGTGGTTTGTGAAATCTCACTGTGACTGTCATTAAAGTCAAGTCATCACTGTTTCACTGAAAATCCTCACTGGAGAGTTTCCAGGTGTTTTCAAATTTCTAACTAGAACATGTGCTTTTCCTGTGATTAGACTACAGGACAGATCTAGTCTTACTTTGCGAAGGTTCAATCATCCAGTTATTTCACTTAGATTTAGAAATCTGACACCAGAGAAAACCAGAAAATTCTTATATCCACAAATGCAAGAAAATAGTTTTGTAACAAGCAAGTATCATAGCTTTCTTTTATTACTTTGAAACTAGACATTATTCCTATTAAAATAAACAAAAATACTAGATAGGATTTTCATCTGCTGAGACCAACTGACTCTATGATAAGTATCTCAAAAAGACAATTTCTTGAGTGGAATAGTACTATGGCATCGATGTCAACTTTTAGAATCCAGAAATGCTTTCCAGTCATCATGAATAAAGAAACAACATATGTACAATCCAGAGACTGAATTTCTTGGGTTAATAAAATAATACAACTAGTGAGCTAAACAAAATGTGCATGTTGAAGATGAATGCAATAACTTTCAGTAAGAAAGTTTTATTAGGAGGAAAATTCTAATCAATACATTGTGTGTTAAACACAGACTCATAAACCAAGTAGAGTCCTCTGAAGTTATTAATGAACAATGTCATCCAGTCATTTGTAGCACATCTATCTTCTCTGTAGGAATAGTTCAACTCGGCAGACAACAGATTTGTATCAACTTATTATGTACTATCTCTCCTGTACATTAGTGTAGGTACAATGACATATCCTTCTTAAATGCAACCTCTGTTTCTAAGATTCTGTGTTAACTCTTCCTCTTTTGCCAAAAGTCTTTTTTCAGGACAGAGTGTTATTCAATTAACTTGGTTAAATTTATTTTAGAATCTGTGCAATTTTAGTTTAAAAAGTTAATGTTATTAAAAAGGAAAGCCGGGCTCGATGGCTCAGCCTATAATCCCGCACCTTGGGAGGCGGAGGTGAGTGGATTGCCTGAGCCCGTGGGTTCGAGACCCGCCTGGGCAGGGAGACCTCATCTCTACAATAAATCAAAAAATTAGCCGGGCGTGGTAGTGCATGCCTGTAGTTCCAGCTACTTGGAAGGCTGCGGCGGAAGGATTGCCGGAGCCCAGCAGGTCGAGGCTGCGGTGGCAGGGAGCGACCACTACACTCCAGTCTGGGCGACAGTGAGACTTCAACTCAAAAAAAAAAAAAAAAATGAGCTCAAGTCTGCTTGATTAAATTCTCTCATCTACTCCCTTAGGAGTAAGATGACCATAATATTTATCATTCAAACTAGAATACGTTTGATAATTATTTAGCTGGGACTGTCACTGTAAAAATGGATTTTGCCAAGCAAACTGGAGCATAAGTTTATCCTACTGATAATTTTGTCAAGATATTAATTATAGAATTATGCTAATCTATAATTTTCCAATGACTGATCTCACTTGCCAGACTTAGTTGTTCTCTGTCTTTACTTCAAAATTCTGGAATTGAATTTTTGTGACTTTTGAGTCTTTTTATGGCTATTTTTATTTTTTCTGTATGGTTGTTGTAGATTCATCACATACTAATATTCATTTATTTTTTCCCTACATTTTTCTAATTTTGAAAGATTGTTGCAGACACTAGGTCACTAGTAATTACAGTAACATAATAATTGCTTGATTGTGTAAATTGTTAAAATGTCATGTTCTTTCAATCCTATCTGAAAACACATGCTTGGTTTTGAATAGTACCGCCACATCTTTAAGATTAAAAAAACAAAAGAGAAAACAAGTGTCTGGACAACCTTAACACAAACAGTCCAAGCCATCTCAAATTGTAGTTCCATTGGTAAAGATAATTCTATGTTCTTATGTTATAATTAAACGGGGTGTTGACTGGATTCTGGCTAATGACATATGTGTCATTCACAGGCTTAACCTCTTTTTACCTATCCCAAACTGATTCAGAGAACTTGGTGCCATAGAAGGTGGCAGGAAAATAGTATGAAAAATGCCATGGCCCTGCCTTACAGACCGTCTCTGGAACGAGAAAAAGGAAACATTATTAATATGGTAAGTCACAATGTTTCAGGATCATTTATGATAACAGTTAATCTTCCTTGATTAACATGGGTACAACTGAAAATAAATTCACAAAAAACTCCACCAGAAAAGCCCTGTCTACTTGGCATGGAATACACTGGTGAAATAATTACATAGCCATCAGAGCACATAAGAGTTTCCAAGGTTTTCTCCAAGCATGCCTTTTTGTTTTGTTTTTCTCCTGAGCTCTTAACATCTTTGCATTTCTTCAAAACCCAATTAGTCAATGTTCTGCTTGCATTTCTTTGCTTTTCTCTTTTGGTGCCTTTATTCATAGAACAATTTTTGTCCTTATTTATAAATTGCACTTATTCACATTTGAATGGCATCTTTTCTATGAAGCACCTCCAAACAAACAAAACAACACACCCAGAGAGGGACATTAAAAAAAACCACACACTAACTGGGCTTGGTGGCTCAGCCTGTAATCCCCTGCCTTTGGGAGGCTGAGGTGAGTGGATTGCCTGAGCCCGCGGGTTTGAGACCCACCTGGGCAGCGAGACCTCATCTCTACAATAAATCAAAAACTCAGCCGGGCATGGTAGCACATGCCTGTAATTCCGGCTACTCGGAAGGCTGAGGCGGAAGGATCGCCGGAGCCCAGCAGGTCGAGGCTGCGGTGGCCGGGAGTGGCCACTGCCCTCCAGTCTGGGCGACAGAGCAAGACTCCAACTCAAAAAACAAAACAAAACAAACACAACAACAAAATAAAAATCTCAAAACAAATGAATACTTCTCTGAACATTCATTACACTCTACTTGAGTATGTTTTGATTAAGAATCTTACTTTACCTTTTGTTAAAATTGTTGAAAAATAATCAGTCACAGTGACTCACGCTTGTAATCAATCCAGCATTTTGGGAGGTGGAGGCAGAGGATTGCCTGAGCCCAGGGATTTGAGAGCAGCTTGGGTAACTTGGCAAGACCATATCTGTATAATAAATCAAAGAATTAGCCTGGCATGGTGGGCATGTGCCTGTAGTTTCAGCTTCTTGGAAGGCTAAGGCAGAAGAATTGCCTGAGCGTGTCAGGGGGAGACTGTGGTAGCTTTGAGTCTGCCGCTGCACTCTAGCCTGGGCGACAGAGTGAGACCCTGACTCCCCCAAAAATATATATTAAGTACTATCTTCTTCATTAGAATATGTTACAGATTACATGCTTAATTTAGTGTCTTATCTATTTTTTTCCAAAGTTTTTAAGCACTCTAGAAAACACTTGTTGAATGATTGGAAACTCTACAATAAATCAAAAACTCAGCCGGGTGTGGTAGCGCATGCCTGTAATTCCGGCGACTCGGAAGGCTGAGGCGGAAGGATTGCCGGAACCCAGCAGGTCGAGGCTGCGGTGGCTGGGAGCGGCCACTGCACTCCAGTCTGGGTGACAGAGACTCCAACTCAAAAAAAAAAGGAAACTCTTGAGGGTATAGTCTTTACATCAAAGTATTTTAGAGACTTACCTTTTAGCTGTAACTTGTATGTCACTCCTAAATTTATATCTCTTGTCATTACCCATTTCTGTTGTCAAATGCTGGATTGTGCTTATTTTATATGCTATAGCAATTTTTAAATAATCATATGCATTTTCTGTCTTTCTGAGATCTCACTCTTTATATCTTTTTAAAATAGAATTATCTTGATTTCTGTTGCATTTACTTAAAACCTGGTAGACACCTTTGGTATGTAAATTCCATTGTTCATTCATATATTCAACAGATATCAACTGAAGATCTACTTAATTGAAATACATATTCGACCACTGCCTGATTCCTGTGTAAATAGCTCAGTCAGCAGGTCTTGTCAATGCTTATGGCTCTTTCTTTTATAAGACAGATGTACATTATTTGCAATTTTCCTTTTGCTTGTATTCATCAAACAATGTCTATGAAGGCCTCACTAATTTCGATCTTATCACACACCTACCATACACTTCCAATTTACCACATTGCCACTAGTCCTTCCGTTTTTAAATTTATTCTGCCCAGTGTTTTTTGGTTATTCTTTCTGAGAAACTCATTTCTTATTTATTTATTTATTTTTATTGCAATATCTTTAGGCGTACACGTGGTTTTTGGTTCCATGCCTTGTACCAGGTCAGTAGTTTTTCATCCTTCACATCCCTTCCACTCTTTCCCCTTCTGAGTCTCCGATGTCTATTATATAACTCTATATGCCTCTGCAAACCCATAGGTTAGCGTCCCAGTTAGAAGTGAGAACTTGTAGTATTTGTTTTTTCTTTACTGAGTTGCTTCATTTAGGATAATGGCCGCCAATTCCATTTAAGTAGCTACAAAACAGTAAAAGAGATTACTTTATTTATTTTGATTCCCGAAAAATATTCCATCGTGTGTGTGTGTGTGTGTGTGTGTGTGTGTGTGTGTGTGTATGTGTGTACAGTAGAAGTGGTTACTTGTGTATAACATTTTTTTAATCCTTTGATTGGTTGATGGGCACTTGGGTTGATTCCTTGTCTTTGCAATTGTGAAGTATGCTGTGATAAACATACAAGTGTGGGTGTCTTATTTACACCATGCCTTCTTTCTCTTTGAGTAGATACCCAGTAGTGGAATCGTTGGTTCAAAAGGTAGATCTATTTTAGTTCCTTGAAATCTCCACACTGTTTTCCATAGAGGTTGTATTAATTTACATTCCCACTATCAGTGTATTAGCATTTAAAAGGCATTAATTTAGTTACGCCCCTTAGTGCTCTACACTCAATGACTTCCTCTTTGCCTCAAGATAAAGTTTAAACCTATTATCCAGGTACTTACATTTTTATGTTCCCCAGACTACCAAAAAAGCCCAAATTGGCCAACTTTAAAACTCACTAACTGACCACACAGTGTATTAAAGCCTAGGTTAGTTACTATACAGTAATCCTCCTAACAAGCAACTTGTACTTTCCATTTTAATGGTGAAGACAATAAATTTTACAAGAACTGAATATCCTGCCCAAAATTGCATTGGTACTCACATTGACACTACAACACAGGTAATTTTTTATTTTAAAGTTTCCTACATTCTCCTAATAGCTTACTTTGCAATCTACCAGAAACACATATATTTCTTCTCTCTGTTTGTGTTTATTCACCTCAAAAACAAGGATGAGCAAAGACATATGATCTATACAAATCTGAAGCTCCAGTGGATTTATTATCAAATAGAATATTTCAGCAGGTAAGGAACAGGCAGCCCTCACTTTACAGTAGTGCAGGATCATAAAATATGTTCAAGTAAGATGAAGCTACGCAAAGCAATCTGAATATCCAATGTAGGAAAATGAAGGTTGTTCTATGTCCTTTAAAATTTTTGACATTATTTTTTCGTACTGTTGGTTATACACGTATAAGGAAATAAATAAGTCACATTTATATTTGTTTAGCACATTAAAATTTAAAGCATTAGAAACACCGAGAATCAAAGTAGGCATTTGTTTTATGTAAAAAAGAAAATAAAATAACCCAAAGTAGTTTGAATAATGCTTGCCCTTTCTTTCTTTCTTTCTTTCTTTCTTTCTTTCTTTCTTTCTTTCTTTCTTTCTTTCTTTCTTTCTTTCTTTTTTTTTTTTTCTTTTGCATACTGATGATAGGGAGCAAGCATCTTTTTTGGCCTTGGAAAATTGTCATACTCTTTTCCAAGGTTTCAATATCATCAACTTCCAAAAATTTTTAATAATGGCAGGTACTGTTGTTTTTTGTTTTGTTTCTTACCTGCATCACTTTCTCTGGAATATATTGACCGATTCTTTCTTTCTTTCTTTCTTTCTTTCTTTCTTTCTTTCTTTCTTTCTTTCTTTCTTTCTTTCTTTCTTTCTTTCTTTCCTTCTTTCTTTCCTTCTTTCTTTCTTTCAGTTGAGTCTCACTCTGTCTCCCAGACTGGAGTGCAGTGGCCGCTCCCGGCCACCGCAGCCTTGACCTGCTGGGCTCCGGCGATTCTTCCGCCTCAGCCTTCCAAGTAGCCAGAATTACAGGCATGCACTACCATGCCCGGCTGATTTTTTGATTTATTGTAGAGATGAAGTCTCGCTGCCCAGGCGGGTCTTGAACCCGCGGGCTCAGGCAATCCACTCACCTCAGCCTCCCAAAGGCGCGGGATTACAGTCTGAGCCACTGAGCCCGGTTTTATTGACCTTTTTTAAAAATCACAACACATTTTCTCATTTATGTAGATATAGTTGCCTTTATTAAGTTTCTCAAGGTGGGTGCTTTGTCAAAATTCCTACAGGCAACTATTTATTCTATAACTCCACTTATAGTCTATTCAAATATCACTTCCAACTTTACCACTTTTTCTTTCTTTGTTACATTTTCAGCTTTGTCATTCACTTTCTTTTTTAATTATCTAATTTTGAAAATTCAATGTTGGTTTACCTTTGGAAGACAGGAAGGCAACACAACTATTTGTTTTGTTGTCTGTGTATAGCCTTACTACTAAAAGGTTGTGAATATTAGTGGGAGTACTTAAAAGAAGTAGCATAGTTGGTCACCTGATTGTCCTGCACATCTATTACTTACTGTTGAGTATGAGACATCTGTTGCCTTTTATTGGGCATGGAAGTCTGAACACTTCTACCCACTGCATCTTTGTATTGAAATCATTAAAAAAAAAAAAAACCAAACAAACAAAACAAAACAAAAACAAAAACACAAGCACTGGATAGAATAAGGCTTTACTCACATAGAGCAGAGTTAGGGCAAGATCAGTTTCAGTGGCAATTGTTGGTCACCCATGATCAGTAGGTTCCTCCTAACAGCCACCAAAGGGCAATTGGTCTGCACTCACCCTTTTCAGACTGTAGTAGGACCCCATGTCTTCCAAGCAGGTGACAGATATAACAGCAGGATTGGTGAGGTGCCACATAACACATGCTTAAGTGGAACAAAAAATGCACATTGAGTAGAAACAGGGACACATATCTCCACAAGGCTATAAACCTAGCACAGACTACACAGATTCTTTATTTATTTCTTGGTGAAAAAGGATTCCAGGTCCAAGGCCAACTCTTACATGTCTGACTGGGGATTTAAAGATGGCATACATAAAACCACTATTTCTAACAGTGATTTGTGGACTCAAGAGTTTGTAGCAAAGTTTGTACTTTATGTGATTACTTAGAGTTCATATGAAAACCTAAATTTGAGCTGTGATTTTTAAGGGACTTGTGTTAGCTAAACTATGGTAAGTCATATTCACACATACAAATGATTCTTGACTTCTATACATATCGGGATTCTTTTTTTTTTCTCTTGTGTATAAATTATTTAAACCCTTTATAAACTCTTCTCATATATCTCCTCTCTTTCTTTGACCTAAAATTTGAAGCAAGGTCCAGTTATCTTTATCACATTTGCAATTGTTTTTCTCCTTCTTATTCTCTCTCAATTATTATTATTATTATTATATTTTTTTTTTTGAGTTGGAGTCTCACTCTGTCGCCCAGACTGGAGTGCAGTGGCCGCTCCCAGCCACCGCAGCCTCGACCTGCTGGGTTCCGGCGATCCTTCCACCTCAGCCTTGCAAGTAGCTGGAATTACAGGCATGTGCTACCATGCCCGGCTGATTTTTTTGATTTATTGTAGAGATGAGGTCTTGCCAAGTTGCCCAGGCGGGTCTCGAACCCGCGGGCTCAGGCAATCCACTCACCTCAGCCTCCCAAAGGCGCGGGATTACAGGCTGAGCCACCGAGCCCGGCTTTCAATTACTCTTTTTATATAGAAACTCCTAACACCTAGGTCATGGGTCCCAAAATATGTGCTTCTAAGTGGCATGCAAGTTATATTATTGAATGTTGTGGAAAAAGTACTAGTGACTAACTGAAGGTCTCAGACCCTTTTTACAATAGACTGAGCACTTTGACTCTAGAAGAGTCTTTGCAATGTCAGAGATTTAATTTTTTTCCCCTAAAAAAAGCCAAACAAGTTTATTTTTTCATAAAAATTTCCCTACATGGCAGTTTCTCAAAGAACTAAAAATACTCAACATGTTCATGTAAAAAAAAAATGCACTTGTGTTTTCTGACTCTAAAATAACATTTGAATTATAAAGAATTTAAAAAATAAAATTGCCTTGTAATCCAGTAATTCCACTTCTGAGAATTTATCCCAAAGAACCAAAAACAGATACTTGATCAAGCAGATACTTGTGCACTTAGGTTCAGAGTAGTATTATTTACAATAGCCCAAAGTTGTAAGCAACATATGTATGGATGGGTTAATAAAACATAGACTGTGTATACAATAGAATATTTCTCAGTTTAAATGGGAAGGATATTTTGATACATGCAACAACATGAGTTAACCTTTTATTTTAAAGACATGGAGTACAGTTCAGGGTTAGATATAAAAATGTTCATTATGCAGGTACCCATGTTGATGAGGTGTGCCGGCTCTTCCCTGGAAGATTCCCTCTACTGCCAATCCCACCCGCCCTCCCTGGCAGTTTCCCACTATTGTCAATCCCTTTCTTCTAGTGTTATGCTAATTATTCAAGGTTCACTTATAAGTGAGAACACATGGTACTCTGTTCTTTGTTTCTGTCATAGATCACTGAGTATGATAGAATCTAAATCCATTCAAGTTACCACAAAGTCCATATGTTCTTCTTTATGGCTGCATAATATTCCATTGTGTATATGTACCACATTTTTTAAAATCCAGTTCAGCTTCGATGGGCAGCACAGTTGGTTCCATGGTTTTGCTATTGTGAATAGAGCTGCAACAAACATGTGGTGCAGTTATCTTTTTTGGTAGAAGGATTTGCCTTCCTCTGGGTATATTCCCAGTAGGAGGATTGCTGGGTCATATGGAAGATCAATTTCTAGTTATTTCAGAAATGGCCACACTGTCTTCCAAAGAGGTTGCACTAGATTGCACTCCCACCTGCAGTGTAGAAGCATTCCTTTTTCTCCACATCCTCACTGGCATCTGTTGTTGTTTGTTTTGTTAATGATGGCCATTCTTACTGGGGCTAGGAGGTATTTCAATGTGGTTTTGATTTACATTTTTCTGATGATTAGTGAAGCTGAGCACTTTTTCATGTGTCTGTTGACTGCCTGTATATCTTCTTCTGAGAAGAGTCTTGCCATATCTTTTGCTCACTTTTGAATGAGGCTGTTTGTTTTTGGGCACGTTTGAGTTCCTTGTGGATCCTCAATGTTAGGCCTTTGTCGGATATACATTTGGCAAATATTTTTTTCCCATTCTGTGGATGGTCTCCCTGCTCTCTTGATGGTTTCTTTTGCTTTGCAGAAGCTCATCAGTTTGATGAGGTCCCACTTGTGTATCTTATTTCTTATGTTATGGTACTTAGGTTTTTGATAAGAACTTGGTTGCCAGTGCTAATTTTCATAAGTCTATCTCCAGCATTTTCTAAGATTCTTTTAGCTTGAGATTGTTTGTTTAATCTTTGATCGATTTAGAGTTAATTTTTGTGTATAATGATAGGTAGGGATCCTGTTTAAATCTTCTGCATGTGATCAGTCAGTTTTCCCATCACTATTTACTGAATAGATTCTCTTCTACTCAGTGGTTGTTGTTGGAGGCTTTGTCAAAGATGAGTTGGTTGAGTAATTGAGTTTTTGCTTCTGGAATCTCTATCCTGTTCCATTGGTTTGTATTCCTGTTCTTGGACCAATACCAGGTAGTTTTGACTACTGTAGCCTTATAGTAAAGTGTGACATCCGGATGTGTGATACCTCCTGCTTTGTTTCTTTTGCTAAGGATTGTTTTGGTTATTCCTGGTCATTTATGCTTCCATATGAATTTCTATGTGGTCATTTCCAGTTCTGAGAAGAATGATATTGGTAATTTAATGGGTATTGTGTTGAATCTGTAGATTGCCTTTGGTAGGATGGACATCTTAACAATGTTGATTCTTCCTATCCATTAGCATGGAATATTTTCCCACTTGTTCGTGTTTTCCTGGATTTCTTTGAGCAGTGTTTTGTAGTTCTCATTAAATAGGCTTTCACTTCTCTCATTAGGAAAATGCCAAGGTATTCATTTTTCTATGTGGCTATTGTAAATGGGATTGTGCTGTTTATTTTGTTCTCCATCTGCTTGTTTTTGGTGTATAAGAATGCAACTGTCTTTTGCACACTTATTAAGTACCCTGAGACTTTGCCAATGTGCTTTATCATTGCAGGCATGTTTTTGACAGATTCTCTTGGATTTTCGAGGTATAGGAACATATTGCCAGCAAAGACAGATAACTTGATTTCCTCTTTTCCTATTTGGATATCCCTGATTTCCTTCTCTTGTCTAACTGCCCTACTTAGGAGGGTATGAGTGGGCAGTCTTGTCTTGTTCCAGTTTTTAGGGTAAATGTTTCCAGTTTCTGTCAATTTAGCAATTTGTTAGCTATGGGTTTATCATAGATGTCACTTACAATTTTGAGGTATGTTCCTTCTATAACTGTTTGAGGGTTTTTATCATTAAGGAATGCTGGATTTTATCAAAAGGTTTTTCTGCATCTAATGATATAATCATGTGGTTCTTGTTTTTACATCTGTTAATGTATTTAATTACATTTATGGTTTTGCAAGTGTTAAACCAGCCCTGCATCCTGGGGATGAAACCTACTTGATCATAGAAGATGATTTTTGAGTTGTGTTTTTGGATCCAATTTCCTATAATCTTGGTTTTGTTTTGTTTTGTTTTTTTTCATCTATGTTGATATGGGATATTGCCTGTAGTTCTCTCTTTCTGTAGGATCTTTACCCGGTTTGGGTATCAGTGAGGTATTAGCTTTGTAAAATGATTTAGGGAGAATTCCATCTTTCTAAATTGCCTGGAATTCTTTCAATAGGATTGGTATCAGTTCCTCCTTGTATGTTTTGCAGAATTCTGCTGGAAAGTCATCCAGTCCAGGACTTTTTTTGGTAGGTAATTTTCTTATGACAGAGTCAATTTCCTGTGTTGTTATTGGTCTATTTAGTGTCTCAGTGTCTTCTTATTTCAACCCGAGGAGGTTGTGTGATATCAGAAAGTCCTCCATTTCATTTAGGTTATCAAGTATGTTTACATATAGGTGCACACAGTAATCTCTGTTAATCTTTTGTATTTTTTTCAGGGTCAGTTGTGATTTGGTCTTTCATATTTCTGATTGTGCTTATTTGGGCTTTTCCTCTCTTTTTCTTGGTCATTCTGGCTAGGGGTCCACCAATCTTGTTAATTTTTTCAGAGAACCACCTTTTTTATTGTTGGTACTTTCTATGACATTTTTGTGTTCTATGTCCTGTATTTGGGCTCTTATATTTGTGATTTGTATTCTTTTGCTAAATTAGGGCTAAGGTGGTCTTCTCTTTCTAGCTCCCTTAGGTGATTTGTTAGGCTCTCAACTTGTGATTTTTCCATTTTCATGATGTGTGCTCATAGAGATATAAATCCGTCTCTTAACTGTTTTCATAGCATCCCAGATGTTGGGTAAGATATTTCTTCATTTTCATTTGTTTCCAAGAATCTTTTAATTTCTGCTTTGATTTCATGTTGACCCAGTGGTTGTTTGGCATCATGCTATTTAGTGTCATGTCTTTGTAGGCTTTGGGGAAATTTTGTTTATGAACCTTATGGAATTTGTTTATGCTTGAATTATGGCCAAGAATGTGACCAATCTTGGATTTAGTTCCATGAGGTGATGAGTAGAATGTGTATTCTGTGTTTGTTGAGTGGATTAATCTGTAGGTATCTATTAAATTCATTTGGTCAAGTGTCAAGTTTAGGTTCTGGATCTCTTTGTTGATTTTTTGCCTCCATGATATATCTAGGGCTGTTAGTGGGGTATTCATGTCCTCTGCTATATTAGTGTTAGAGTCAATATCTTTTTTTGGTTTACTTAATAATTTTTTTATAAATTCTGGTGCTTCTATGTTGGATGCATATATGTTTATGATGGATATTTCTCATTGATGGATTGAACCTTTTATCACTATGGAGTATCCTTTTGTATCTTTTTAAATTTTTGCTAGCTTAAAGTTTGTTTTGTCTCATATTAAGATCACAACTCCTGCCTTCTTTTGTAATTCATTTGACTGGAAACTCATTTTCCATTCTTTAATTTTGAGTCTGCATATGTTTCTTGTAGTGAGATGAGTTTCCTGAATGCAACAAATCATTGGGTCATGGTTTCTTATCCAGTTTGACATTCTTTGCTTTTTCAGTGGTGCATTTAGTCCATTCACATTCAGGCTGATTATTGAAATGTGATTGCTTGTCCCTCTCATGAGGTTCTTATAAATTTGTTTCTTTGTTTGCTTGTTTTCCTTTGGCGCTGTGGTTGATATATGTGTGTTTTTTCAAGTTTGTGTTGTTCTGTATTCTCTGCTGATTCATTGCTCTGCTTTTCTCTTAGGAAGTGTATAGTCTTTCTTTCCTTTCCTTCTTTTGTGCTTAATACCTTTTAAGTGTCTCCTGTAGCACTGGTCTGGAAGCTGCATAATCTCTTAGGGACTGGATGTTTTGGCAGGATTTTAGTTCTCCATCACTGATGAAGTTGAGCTTCACTGGGTAGAAAATTCTTGGTTGAAATTGTTTATCTTTGAGGACTTTGAATATTGGATTCTAGTCCCTTCTTGCTTGTAGTGTTTTTCCCGAATGGTCTGCTACTATTCTGATTGGTTTTCCCTGGTAGATAGTCTAACCTTTCTCTCTTGCTGCCTTTAGTATTTTTTCTTTTGTGCCTACTTTGTGTAGGCAAATTACTATGTCTAGGGATTGATCGTCTCATTTGATATCTTATGAGGATTCTCTGTATCTCTTGTGTTTCGTTGGTCACATCTCTGGTGAGATGGGGAAAGTTTTCTTGGATTATCTCTTGGAATACTTGTTCAAGGGTGTTCTCCATTTCCCTTTCTTCTTCTGGGATATCAATCAAGCATAGTTTTGGTCTCTTAATATTATTGCACATATTGTGTGTGCTTTTTTCTTTCTTTCTGAGTTTTCTTTCTAAGTTTTTTACAGATTGAGTTAAATCCATGTTCTGGTATTCAAGTTCTGAGATTCTTTCTGCGGCTAGATGAATTCTGCTTCCCATGCTTGTCATATTGTTATTTATTTACCAGATGAAATTTTTTATTGCCAAAATCTATCTCTGTTACAAGTTCTTCCTCGTTGCATCTTGTCTTTCTTTAGTCCTATTCACTCTTTTGATCCATTCCCTAATCTCTGTTATATTCTGGGGTCAGTCATTGGTGACTTCTATTGTTTAGACTCCAAGATCTGATTTTTTGTAGTTTCCTCTTTGTTACACATGAAATTACTTGTGGTCTTCTTTTGGTTTTTCCTCATTTGTGACAAATCTCTTGCTTTTCTCTTTAGTTCCATTATTCAGTTTCAGTAGGAGAGGCTTTCCTTTCTGATGTTTGCTCAACTCTCTATTCTTCCCTAATCCAGGCTCTGGATTTGGTCACTGATCTCTTTGGAGTTATTCCTTATCTTTTTCTGGTCACTCCCTTTGTCCTGCATTGGATCAGGGTAGAAGGTGGAGTGCCCAAGGTTCCATTGGTCAGGTCCCTCTGAAGCTTGTACTTTCAGGATATTCCTTCTGGGTCATGATCAACTCTGAATAATTGATCCACCAGTTACAGAGATTGGGTCTTTTGCTCCATGGTAAACAAGTCGTAGCACTTTCCTGCCCCACTTTTAAGATGGTGGTGGGTCAGCTCTCTTGACCTCTCCAGTGTGACTCTGCCTCTGAGATCCCTCTGCAGCCCCCACTGCCAGTGTTCAGCCAGGAGCTGCAGTGATGAGGCAAAACCTGGGGCCAGTCATCTCTCTTGCTGCAGTGGTGAGGCAGAGCCTGGAGCTGGTTGACTTTCCCCACTCCTACTTCATAAGAAAACCTTCGTCCATTTAAAAACAATGGCGCTCACCCTCTGTGACCTGGGAAGCACCAGGGACCAAGCAGAGAAGTTGCAGCACCATCTGCTACACCAGGAGGACCCTGGCCATTTGCTCACAAGTCCCCACTTAGTCAGTCTCTCCCAGAATTTTCTTCCCAGGAAGGGTTTTGTTGATTTAAAACAAATAGTGCTTGGCTTCTGTGTCCCAGGAATCACTAGGGTCCAAGCCAAGCCATGGATGAATCTTAAAGTCATTATGCTAAGTGAAATGAAACAGACACAAAGGGGCAAATACTCTGTGATTTGACTCATACAAGATACTTAGACTTGTTAAATCTGTTGATACAAAAAGTAGAATGGTAGTTGCCAGGGGTTAGAAAAAGTGAACTAGGGAGTTATTATTTAATGGGTACAGAGTTTCAGTCTTACAAGATTAAAAAAACAAAACCTTGAATAGATGGTGGAAATCATTACAAAACTATAGGAATGTACTTAACACCATTGAACTATTGAGTAAAAGGATAAAAAATTGAGTAAAAGGATAAAAAAATGCTATATGTATTTTTTAAAGTACCTTTTAAAAACTATTGACAACTATTAAAAATTCACAAAAACCAAGCCAAAAGAAACAAAAGAAAACAAAAAACAACTCTGAGTCAGAAGAGTGGAATACAAGTTTTGTTTGTTTGCTTGTTTGTTTTGTTAATTGGAAGGGATTAAGCTTATAAAATAAAAGGGTGGCCTCCTTAAGAAAAGCTGTGTAACGCATAATTGAATATATTGCTGACAGAAAGGAATTTCTATTTTGACTTGCCATCAACTGCATATCTAATGATTGTAAGACTTTTTTACAGGTTAGCTTCTAGTCTGTAAAATTCTAGCTTTTTTATCCCCTTCCACTTTACATACTTCTGATCCCAGTTCTGTAGAACATTTTTACATGACTTCTGATTTTTGTAAATTTATTTCAAAAACTCCTAAAGCCTTTCTATATGGCCATAGTTAGAAATATTACTCATGAAAGTGACTGCAGTCAGGTATATATCACAGTGATTCCAAGTAAAATATCTCTCTTCTTAGAAGATCCTCTTTAGTAGATTTTGAAAGTGCTCACAGTCACTCCAAGATGACTTTGCACTGAGACAGAAGGGAGACCTTAGTGGAAAGATTTATATATATATACCATTTTTTAAAAAAGTAAACAAAGTTTAAAAAAAATTATAATTCTTAGAGAAGAATACACAAAAAATGGAAAAAAGAAGAGAAAAAGGCTAAATGTGATTAGCAAAGATGAAAATATGCACTGAATGCAATTACTTGAATACTGAGATATAGTCATAGTATAATCTAAGGATGAAATTCACGGGAATTATATTGCTATAGCATCTTTGAATCAGAACAATCTATATTTGAAAGAGGAGAAAGGAGAAGAGATAAAAAGATAGTTATGTACAAAAAGAAAGATATATTTGGCAAAGCATTTATGATAAAGCAGGTAGAAGATTCTGAAACAGAAGGTCAGTGCAATAAAGCAATGGTAACAGTACAGTGAATATATGGACTTAAATGAATCCTTGGCAAGGAGGGAATACCAGATTTAAGTACTAATGGTAAAAAAATGTCTTACAAGGAGGCTCTCATAAGAGGACAAGGGCACTGGAGTCAAAGAAATTTACTTGCCAACTACATTTGCCATCTGTTAATATGACAGTGTACCCCAAAGTAAAATTGTTCATAAACACTAACGAATTGACTTTAAAAAATACAACCTGTGATATATGATAAAGTACAAATAATTGAATGCTTGCCAATTTACAGATCAAGCAGAATTAACTGAATGTCTGAATAATCAAACTCTCAGCAAAGCACATAGATCTTCTGAAGGAGAAATGCTACTCTGATACTGTTTTAAAATATAGTGTCTTTATATTATGTATTAACCAACACATGCTCAAGATACTAAGAGTGAAATTCTTTTTAAAAAGTTTAATGTCTATAATACTAGATTTGGGAATAGCTCAAATAATATACTATTTCTCATTAGTGAAAATTGTATATGCAAATATGCATAAAACTATATAGAAAAATCGCAGGAAAAAAGTGGATTAAAAGTAAAAGTGAAAATTGCATAAAAGATTTAGTATTTTTTCTACTACTTCTTATAATATGGTTGATTTTGCCACGAAAAGAGCAATTATATTTTTGATTGCTGAAGTGCTAGGGTATCTTTAGAGGCTGCCACAGCAGTAAAATTAAAAACTCAGAGATCTCAGGGGTGTAATTTATTTCTGCTCTAAAAAGGGTAATCCAGAATGTGAGACAGTATTGGCTAAAATGAAACTGAAATGCAAGCAACCTCCTGCTGCTGTGGAGATGAGTGACCACTCCTACTTCTAGGGAATCTCCATTTATTCTTTTGTTCGATCTTGTCACAATCTTATATCTATGTCATTATATCCTTGAAACTCTACCACTTGAAACTTCATAACAAGTAGACAGATGTGATAAATGAGATGACCTGGTCTTTTAATTCAAAAAGCAGATAATAACTAACATGATCTTGATTATGATATTACTAACTAGCAGCTAATGAATATGCTTAGCTGAGAGTTACATTGTTTACCATCTACTCTCACTAAATAAAATATTATTACAAATTATTACTATTATATCTGAAGTTATAGATTTTCATGATTTTGGCACACTAATATTTTATTGATGTTTTTAGGTAGTTTCTGTTCCTCAACAGAGGATCTTGGATGTTAGCTGATGACGGGTCGAAGCGTATTTCAGCATGCCTATGACAAATTATAACGATTTAAAATGTTTTTTTTTTGAGTTAGAGTCTCACTCTGTTGTCCAGGTTGGAGTGTAGTGGCACACTCACCAGTGCCACAGTCTCAACTTGCTGGGCTCAGGCGATTCTTCTACCTCAGCCTTCCAAGCAGCTGGAATCACAGACATGTACCAACATGCCTGGATAATTTGTTGAATGATTGTAGATATGAGCTCTCACCATATTACCCAGGCTGATCCTGAACCCATGGGCTCAGGCAATCCTCTCTCCTCCACCTTCCAAAGTAATGGGATTACAGGCATAAGCCATTGCACCTGGTGATTTAAGTATTTTAAATACAACTTGAAACTTCTTTAGCTCATGAAGATCATGGATGTTTAAACTCCCCTTGAACATGAAAAATGAGTACAAGTTTTTATAATCCCTAATTTTAGTATAAAAATTCGAGAGATGTTACTTTAATATAAATTTGCAAATATAATTTTATTAAGATTTAGTTTCTTTTGTTTTTTTTTTCTTTCTAATAATATGGAAAGCTTCGCAAATTTGCGTGTCATCCTTGTACAGGGACCATGCTAATCTTCTCTGCATCATTCCAATTTAAGTATATGTGTTGCCAAAGAGAGTACAAGATTTAGTTTTCAAATTGAATTTTAAAATAAACAAGGTTGCAATTACTTTTATACAAAAAGACATTATTTTTGGCTATCATCACCTTTTAATAAATTAAATATCAGATTTGAAATATAGAGTCTTAAGAAATTTTAGTGAAAAACTTGACACTAATATTCCACTTTTCTTAGAAACAAAATTTGAGTATCATATATATAACTGTATGCAGAAATTTCTTTGAAAAGTTAGAACTTTGAGAACTGGCTTACACATTTAAGCATTGATCACTTTGCAATATTACATTAACTTTCACTATTTTTATTAGTGATTGTTCCATGTTCTTCCGCATTAGCATGATCTAGCATGACAGATAGTAATCTAAATTCGTTTACTTTAATTGAAGAACTAAGAATTTCAATGGTAAGTAGATTTATAATAATATTAAGGGGTCATTCAAAAATGTGGCAGTGATTACTATTGGTGATTCTTTATATTTTATTAAATAATTTAATACAATGTAGTTGTGATTTTACATTATTGTCATATGCTCTCTGGAAAGATAATTGTAAAAGGATGTGTCAAATTAATAAACAAAATAAAATTAAATGTAAAACAAATAAAATTAAAAAACTGAATATGATAAATTCAAATGCAAGTGTTCTATTCTTTCTTTTTTCTTTAGTTCTTTCTTTAGCTCTTTTTCTCTTTTGTCTCTCTTTCATTTTTTTAAATTGTAATGCCTTCTTTTATTTTTGAAGTATTGCTGTTACCAAAATTAAGTAAAAGGGATGTATTTCTTGGGAACTGATGTGTAATATAGACAAGCAGTTGTTGATCTGCAAGAAAAATATATTTGAAAACAAATTACAGTGAAATCTGTACAAAAATAATGCCAAATACAATAAATAATTAAAACATTATTTGCAATGATATACATATTTTTGTCATAAAATATATAAGATGTAATTTTTGCCTTTGTTACAAGTTTTTACACTTTATTTTATTAGGGGGTATGGCTTACAAGTTAGAATGAACTACATAAGTGGTCTGCATGTAAGAGAAGTTTGGGCTTCTAACTGGCCCTCACTCCCCTGCTAGTGAACCAGGCATCCTTGTGTTCTCATGCGTCTTCCACCTTCCTCTAGAGATGCCCAGCAACTGTCAATCCCTTACTTGTGCTAAGGACTATTCTTCAGGGCCCACTTATGAGTGAGAACATGTGGTATTCAGATCTTTGTTTATGTGATGGTTCACTTAGTATGATGGTCTCCAGCTTCAACCAAATTGCTGTGAATGCCATGATTTTGTTCTTCTTTATGGGTGCATAATATCACATTGTGTATATGTACCACATTTTCTTTATCCAGTCCACTTTTGTTGGGCAGCAGGATTGGTTCCATGTGTTTGCTACTGTGAACAGTGTTTTGTTTTGTTTTTTTATGATAAAGATTGCCGGAGTCCAACTTCAACGAGAGAGTCAGGGCCTGAATGGGGAGAATCGGGAAGTGGCGCAAAAGAAAAGACGAAGACGACAGGAATCCTCTTCCTGGGGAGAGCTCAAGATTCTGCCAATTTTTATTCAATTCTTACAAGCTTATATAGTTTTTTACTGACCCCCCTACCCACAAAATGTATCCCATGTTACACATTAAATGTTTACATCATGTTTTTTTTCTTTTGTTTATGGGGAAGTTGACCTTTACAAGTTTCATTTTGTTTCCTCCTGCTACCAGGTGGTGTAACAAAATACCAGCTGCCAATTTATCAGCCACGTCCTGTGACCTCTAGGTCGCCTGAATCTCTTCCCTTCGCTATTCCATTTCTTTTCCTTTACTAATCTATTTTCTTAATTCTACCCTTATACATACTTTTTAGCAGCAATATATTGACTTGTTTTTTCTTTTATATAACCACCCTTATCTTACCCACTACGAATTCTTAATACTATTAATTTAAAAATTTAACTTTCTTAATTCTAATTGCCTTATCTATATTACTTGCTATTTTCTTATCACCTATTTTACATTTTATATTTCTAAACAAAACATGTCTAAATCTACACCTATATGAAATTAATCTTACTTCTAATCCTAAATGTATTTAATTTTAAACCTACATTAAGTGTATATAATTTTAAGTTTACCTTAAAACTTAATTATTCCTATTCCTTATATTTAACTAATACTACATCTATAATAAACATTTATCTTTTAATTATAACTGCTATCTATTTAATTCTAATCCTTACTTTAATTTTAACCTTCTTTCTAATTAAACTATAATATTTCTTAAATCAAAAGACTTGTCTGTGACTTGTTTTTCCCGAAAACACCTGTTTTTGGAGATACTCTGTCTCAATTTCTCACTTCCTCATCAATCACAACTGTCAATGTTGTTACTTATAAAGGGTGTGAGGAAGTACTTGTTTTTCCTTTTTAGCTAAAGGTTGCAAAATTTGCATTCCCTTGTCCCTTCAGGGGGGAAATTTTTTGCTGTTGAGCCCTTTTTACATTTCTATACATAGGTTTACTGCTAATCCTTGCACACCCTAAGGGGCACCCTTTTTGCTGCAATCTCACCTCCGTTATGCCTATGTATAATTTTTGCTGTCAAGTGCCATCATCCATTTGCGCACCTATTATCTCAATTAAAGAGGGAATATTCTCAAGCCTATGCACGCAATCCTTCAAAGTTAGGGAAGGTCCGTCAACAGGATCCATGGGGCTTTGCCTCCGTCATGGCCGCATTTTACTGGGGCCTTGCTCCCAGCCGGCGTTTTTCCTGTTTTCAGGTCCCTTTTACCTTACTTTTACTAGTGATTGCGGCTCCCGGCAAAAGATTTGTTATTTTATATGCTTATTTTTAAAAGTCTTTTTTATTTAATTTATTTTAAATACTCGATCAAGTTCAGGACTAGGTACATAAGAGGTTATCATACAGGTATAGTTTGGGCCTCCCTTTGGACCCCGCTTTGCCTGACTTGAGATCAGATACCCTTATTATGTTATGTGCCTCTCCCTCACTCCCCTGGAAATGTTCTGCTACTGTGAACCTCTTTCTTATAGTGTTATGATAAATGTTCAGGGTTTGCTTATAAGTGAGAACATGTGGTACTCAGCTTTTTGTTTTTGTGATAGATCATTGAGTATAATAGACTGTAAGTATATCCAAGTTGTTGCAAAGTTCATGATTTTGTCCTTCTTTATGACTGTGTAGTATTTCATCATGTTATGTATTTTTTTATCCAGTCCACTTTTGATGGGCAACACAGTTGGATCCATGTTTTTGCTATTGTGAATAGTGCTGCAATAAAGAAGCATGTGCACATATCTTTTTTATGGAATTATTTTAGTTCTTCAAGGTACAGTCACAGAAGGGGGATTGCTGAGTCATATGGAAGGTTGATTTTTAGATCTTTTTAGGAATTGCCACATTATTTTCCACAGAGATTGTACTAGTTTACACTCCCACCAGCAGTGTAGAAGCGTTCTCTTTTTCCCACATCCTCTTCAGGATCTGTCATTTTTTGAGTTATTGTTGATGGCCATCCTGACTGGAGTTAGGTGGTATCTCAGTGTGATTTAAATTTGCATTTCTTTGATGACTAGTGAGACTGAGTATTTTTTCATGTATCTGTGGGCTACTCACATGTCTTTTCATTGATGACTAGTAAGGTGAGCATATTTTCATGTGTTTGTTGGCTGTTTTTATGCCTTTTCAGAGGTCTCTGTTCATGTTCTTTGCCTACTTTTCAATTTTTTTTTTCTTTTCACTTTGTTTGAGTTCCTTGTATGTTCTGGATGTTAGACCTTTGTCAGATGCATAATTAGCTATTTTTTCACCATTCTTTGTTTTATCTCTTTACTTTTTGGGTGATTTTTTTTTTCTTTGTAAAGGCTTTTCAATTTGATGAAGTCCTACTAGTCTACCTTAGATTTCATGGCATTCATTTTTAGGAATTTGGTCAAAAATTCACTGTCTACTCCAATGTGCATTAGGGTGTTTTCTACATTTTCTTCTAGGATTCTTATAGTTTGACATTTCACATTTATGTCTTTGATCTATTTTGAGTTGGCTTTTGTCTACGGTGATAGGTAGGCATCCAGATTTATTCTTCTGTATGTGGTCATTCAATTTTCCTAGGACCATTTGCTAAATATTGTTTCCTTTCCCTAGTGATTGTTATTGGTGGCTTTGTTGAAGATGAGTTGGTTGAGAGACTGTGTTTTGTTTTTTTTGTTGTTTTTTTCTGGAATTTCTGTAATGTTTCATTGATCTATGTACCTATTCCTGTATGAATACCAGGCTGTTTTGGTTATTGCAGCCTTGCAATAAAGTTTAAAGTTGTTACTTTTGTTGAAGATTGTTTTAGCTATGCATGATTTTTTCTGTTTTCATATGAGTTGATGTATTGTCATTTCCAGGTCTAAAAAATGATGTTTGTAATTTGACGAGTACTGCATTGAGTCTGTAGGTTGACTTGGGTAGCATGGACATCAGGGCAATAATGATTCTTCCATTTCATGAGCATGGAATAATTTTCCATTTGCTTATGTCATCCTTGATTTCTTTGAGCAGCATTTTATAGTTATCAGTGTAAAGTTCTTTCACTTCTTTGGTTATGTGGTATTTCTTTTCTCTTTTTTTGTGGTCATTATGAATGGGGTTATACTTTTTATTTGGTTTTCTGCTTGTTTGCTGCTGGTATATAGAAACGCAACTGTCTTTTGCACATTGAATTTCTGTATCTGAAGACTTAACCAAAGTCATTTATCTGTGCAAGGAGGTTCTTGACAGATTTGCTAGGGTTTTCAAGGAAAGGTATAGAATCATATTGTATGAAAAGAGGAATAACTTAGCTTCATCTTTTTCTATTTCCATGCCCTTGACTTCCTTCTCTTGCCTGATTGCTCTCTTAGATCTTCAAGCACTATGCTGAAGAGGAACGTTTATAATGGGCATCTTTGCCTTGTTACAGTTTTCAGGAGAAATACTTTCAATTTTTGTCCATTTAGCAGTGTGTTGGCTATCAGTTTATCGTAGATGGCTTTTACCATTTTAAGGAATGTTCCTTCTGTGCTTTGGTGTTAGAGAGTTTTTATCAAGAAGGAATGCTGGATTCTGTGCTAATGATATAACATGTGGTTCTTGGTTTTACATCTGTTATTTTGCTGAATTATGTTTATGGTCTTGCAAATGTTGAACCAGCCCTGCATCCTGGGAAGGAATCCCACCTGGTTATAATGGATGAGATTTGAGATGTGTTGTTTGATCCAATTTGCTAGAATCTGGTTGAGAATTTTTGTATCTACGTTCGTCAAGGAGACTGGCCTGTAATTATCATTGCTTGTTGGGTCTTTGACAAGTTTGGGTATCAGTATGATGTTAACTTCATAAGATGAGTTGGGGAGAATTCCATCCTTCTCAATTACCTGGAATACTTTCAGTAAGATTGGTATCAGCTCTTCCTTGTATGTTGTAAAATACAGCTGGGAAGTCATCTGATCTGGAGATTTTCTTTTTTTTGGCAGGGATATTTCTTATGACTGAATTGATTTCCTGGTTTTTGGTCTGTTTAGAGTTTCAATTTTTCTTGTTTCAACCTTAAGCGATTGTGTGATGCCAGAGAATTCTCCATTTCCTTTATATTTTCTAGTTTATTTGCTTACAGGTATTCATAGTGATCTCTGAAAATCTTTTGAATTTCTTCAGGATCAATGGTGACTTTGCCTTTTACATTTCTAATTGTGTTTATTTGGACTTTCTTTTTTCTTTCTTTCTTTTTTAAAAAAATCATTCTTATTTATCCTTTCAAAGAACCAACGTTTGGTCTTTTTGATCCTTTCTATGATACTTTTGTCTTCTATATCTTGCAATTATGATTTTATCTTGGCAATTTGTATTCTTCTGCTGAATGTAGGATTTAGATGCTCATGTCTTTCCAGCTCCCTTGGGTGTGACATTAGGCTATTTTCTTGTGATCTTTCTGTTTTTCTGTATATGTGGGATGCTATGAATTTTTCTATTAACATTGTTTCCATTCCATTCCAGAGATTCTGGTAAGATGTGTCTTTGTTTTCATTTTTTTCAGAATTGTAAATTTCTGTCTTGATTTCTGTGTTGATCCAGAAGTCGTTCAGCAGTATGTTGTTTAGTGTCCATGTCTTTGTGTGTTTTGGGGGTTCTGGTTGGTAGGGATATTTCCTTTTTTCCACTGTATTCTGAGAAGATGCATAGTATTATTTTAACCTTTTAAATTTTGTACATGCTTGATTTATGTCCAAGAATGTAATCAAATGTGGAGTATGTTCCATGTACTGATGAGTAGAATGTATAATCTGCAGATACTGAGTAGAGTGTTTTGTAGATGTCAATTAAATCAAACTGATTGAGTATCAAGTTAAGGTTCTGAATCTCCTTGTTGGTTTTTGCCTCGATGATCTACCTAGATCTGTCATGAGGGATTTAGGTCTCCAATATGATTGTGTGAAAGTCAATGTCCTCGCTTAATCCACTTAGTAGTTGTTTTAAGAAACCTGGCATTGTTGTGTTTGGTGGATATTTGTTTAAGATGAATATTTCTGATAGACTGAGCCTTTTATCATTATGTAGTGTCCTTCTCGTTCTTTTTAATTTTTGATGGTTTGAAGTATGCTTTGTCTGATATCAAAATACCCACTCCTGCTTTCTTCTATTTTCCTTTTGCCTAAAATACCATTTTCCAGCACTCAACATTGAACTTCCGGGTGTTCTTTACAATGAGATGAGTTTCCTGGAGGTGGTAGATTGTTGGATCTTGCTTCTTTATCCAGTTTGCCTCTCAATGTCTCTTCAGTGGCACATTTAGTCCATAAATGTTCAAATTGATTATTGAAATGTGAGAGGTTATCTCTGTCATATGTTATCTCTTAGGGGGTTGCTTTGTTTTATTTTTACTTCTGAACTTATATATGTATGCATTTTCATTTTTGCGAGTGTTCTGTATATTCTGTTACCTTCATGCTTGCCTATACTTTTGTGATGAGTATAGTCATTTTTTATATTTATTCTGTGTTCAGCATGTTCTTAAGTGTCTCCTGAAAGGCAGGTCTGGAAGCAGCATATTATCTTAGGGATTGGAATACTTCAATTCTCTTTTGCTGATGAAGCTTAGCTTTATGAGGTAGGAAATTCTTGGCTGGAATTGCTTGTCTTTAAGAACATTAAATATTGGACTCCAGTCCCTTCTGACTTGTAGTGTCTCTGCAGATAACTTTGGAGAGATTTTGATGGTTCTTCCTTGCTAGGTAGTCTAACCTTTTTCTCTTACTGCCTTTAAGATTATTTTATTTCATACTTACTTTGAGGAGATGAATTACTATGTGTCTTGGGGTTTGTCTTCTCATGTGATATCTTGCTGGGTTCTCTTAATCCCATATTCTTGAATGTTCATCTCTCTAGTGAGATATGGGACATTTTCTGGTTGCTCCCATGGAATGTTTTATGGGAGCTTTAGGGATACAAATTAGGCATAGATTTGGCTTCTTGACATAGTCCCATATCTATCAGAAAATTTGCTCATTTTTTAATTTCTTCTATGTTTTTGACAGAATAAGTTAATTCCATATTTAGATCTTCAAGCTCTGAGATTCCTTTTGCTTCTTTGTTGATCCTGTTCCTTTTGAGTTTTACTTTGTTTTTGATTTCCACAATGAAGTTATCATTTCCATTATTTCAGTATAGGATGTTCTGAAATCGACTGACTCTGATTTACTTCCTGTATGACTTTGGTGAGTTTCCTTTCTAGTTTCTCAAGGTTCTCTTTGTTCATTTTAACCATCCACTCTGTGATTTCTGTGATCATCATCTAGAGGAGGTCGTTCCAGGGGGTTTCTGTTGTTTGTACTCTGATAGGTGATTTTATGAATGTTGTCTCTTTTGTACTCTGAGGGGTTCCTGTATTTTTGCTGATTTTTTTCTCATTTGTGACAGACCTCTCTTCCCTCTTTATAATTCATTGTGATTTTATTACTCTGAAGCTAGTTACTGACCCTCTGTTCTAGGGCCCCTTCTGTGGAGCAATATAGGTCACTCATTGAGAGAGGGAAGGACATTCACTTCTGTTCCTTGTTTCACTCTGCAGCAGGTTTTTCAACTGTAGAAGCCCCTGCTGCTAAGATTTTGTGGAAATTGGGTGGGGAGATGATTCCTCTGTGCCTGCTGTTTGCTGTTTGTAGTCCAGAAACCTTCTCACTGATAAAACCGTCAAGTGTCCATGTCACTCTCTTCCTATTGAAGTCCACAGTCTGCTGTTGAACAAGAGCAATTTACCTGTGATGGGGAAGTGGTGAGGGGATCTGCCATGTAGGCATGCAGAGCTTGGAGGTGATTCTTCCTGATTTAGCTGGAAAGATGGGCTGGGTTCCAACAAGTTTCACTCTGATGGTGGGCTCTCCCTGGACAGAGCCACACCCACAGTTGCTGATCAGCATGTTTTTTTTTTTTAATTTTTATTTTCCCCATTCTGCTTGGTATCTAGTTTCCTGCCTCTGTGCCCTGATTAGGATTCCTCCCATATGGGATCGATGCCTCATACATGACTGGAGGATGTAAACATCTTAGGTACACTCATCCACTCTCATTCAAAGACCAAGCACACAGTGGGGGGATTTTCTGGCCTCTATGTGTTCAAAGAGACCTTTGCCGTGTGCATGGTGCTTCACCCATCCACAAATTTTCAGGATATCTCCATCTAATGGCAGCTTGGTCTCTACTTGGTTCCTTGCTTGGCAAATGTGGTGCCAGTCTGCTGCCACACAGTGGCTATCTTGGATCTACTGCCTTTTGTTACATGTTTGCTAACCAGTCATTTCTGGACATCTAATAACTAATTTTAGCTACTAAATTTATTTAGTTCAAATGAAAAATGTTTGCTAATTTATTGCCTATTATATCCCACTTTATTTGATCAGAAAGCAGAACCTATTATTTAAAAAAAATATTTAATAAGACTATCTTTATAAAACACTCTGTTTTCAATTTTCTGGAAACATCAGTTTGATAATATTTCTTGAACATCTGCTATGTGCATTGAGAATATAAATATGAGCAACCTGGACTACATGGAACTGGAAGGAATCTACTGTGACTAGATGGAGAAGATTTAATAAAGAGATAAATTAGCTGGATATTAAAAAGTTAAAATTATTTCCATCAGTAGAAAATAATAAGTCTATTTGAGTGATATAAGGAAAAACTGGACATAATACATGTAGGTAGATGGTAACATGGCAACCTTCTCTCTCAAGAAGAACAAAAGTCTATACATTCTTAGTGAGATTAAGTAGAGGGAAGCTAAATTCAGTCTAATCGGAATTACTAAAAACAGATTTACATATTATTTGGTAGGACTTAGAAAACATGACTTTTTGGAAGTGGAAATCTACTTAAATAAGTATTTCTGAAATAAAAATGCAAAGCTAAATATTTAATAAGAAGAGAATGAGAGCAAGACATTCTCTAATAGATGCTTATGTTGATTATTTTAAAAATAACTGAGGAATTAGAATATAGTGAAATTAACTTTTTTTATTGTTGTAGTGATAAGAACTACCTCTGATATATTCTAAGCATAGTATTATGTGCCATGGAATGTGATAAAGCCTCTCATTGATTTTTGTTTAATTCTAACATATCCTCTGATATAGGCAATAATAATAATTATTTTAAAGATGTCAAAACTGAAATTTGTAAAGATTATATAATTTTCCCAAAGTCAGGCAATGTAAGTTAATCACTGTATACCCAATTATATCTGATTGTAGAGTCTAAATTTTTAAACACCACATTTATTAAGTACATTAAGTTTAATAAAAAAGAAAAAGTAGAAAACAGTTTTAAAATAATAAAGTTGACAAAACTTTAAAAATAGAGGGAAAAATAAGTAGATAAAGCAAGAACAGTATTATAAACTCCCAGTGAATCTTACAATAATCTGTAAGAGTTTCCTCAATACAAGTAGAACAAACCTCAACAAAAGTGCCATCATAACTCATTGTCTTTAGAATATTGCCTCAACATTGTTGGTATCTATAGAGCATCCACTCTCCCTTCATTTTTGCTATTTCCTGATTTTCATGTGGTATCTTAGATGTTATGTTACCATAGAGTTCATGTTCCATAATTGTCATAACTACTAGCTCTAAAAATAGCTTTTTGGAGTAAAGATTATTTTTTTCTTGATAACTAGTTCAATATTAGACAAGTGACATTAATCAGACCATATAACTTGAGGTGATATATGCTGGAGGCTTCTGATATTAGAAAAAATAGTTATTGTTTTTAAAAGACAGGACCATGGGATTGAAATATTTTTCTCCTTCTCTATTTGGTAATTGTATACGGTTTTAAGGTCCCAAAGTGTCATTTGTCATTGTTAGAGAAGCTAACACGATGATGAATAGAAAGCATAAAGGAGAACTGCTGAGGTTAATCGATCTCTTACATGGTTCCCCTTTTTGATATTTTCAATTACATAAGTCTCTAAATAATTTTAGTTCATAAGATAGAGTTGTTCTTATTTGAATTCAACAGCTTTCTGATTGCTATGCATGGGCACCTCAAACATTCAAGTATAATATAACTATTTGTGAAGGTCAATTTAACTTAATGTATAAAGTAAAATATAGCTTCCGATTAGTCTCTTCACTCCTTCATTTTATATAGGACAAAATAATTGAGTTTAAATTTGTTGTAATTTGTTTATGCTAAAAACATTGAACTAAGAGAAGTAAGACACTATCTTGTAGAATCTAACTAAACCTATTAACTAGACTATAGTGGATGACATACCAAATGATAGTAACTTCTAAGTAAAATACAAACACACACACACACACACACACACACACACAACAACAACAACAACAATAGGAAAAGAGTGAAGAGTCAGAAAAATTACTTTACAGAAAATATAGAGTGATTTCAAAGATAATTCAATGCATGTCAAGGTAGAAAGAGCTGCATTTTACACATGATGCTTAACAAATGTCCATTTTCAATAGTTACAAAGAAATACAAAGATCATCAAGATAAAAGAAATATAAAGATTATCCTTGAAAAGGAGACCTTATTTAGTTCATACATGTGTTTCAACAATATGCCTGTCATCATTTGTAGTCGTATTAAAATTGATGAAAGTCATCTAAGCAAATATGCTTCTGAATTACATAAAAATTAATAATATAGTCAACAGTTCATTCAACATACATTTATACAGAAGCATAGAGCAAACATCTTACTAAACCTGTATATAATGGCCATTCCAAAATAAGATTCAAGAATTTCAACTACAAAGTTATTAGGAGTCAAGATAAATGAAGTTAAATGGATGCATCTGGAAATGAGTTTCAAAAGATTTGAAGAATAAAAATGGAAGAATTATGTGTATTAGTAAAATATGTAAGATTTGAAACAAAAGTAATTATTATACTTTGAATCATTAATTAGAAAAATCTATAAAAGTAAATACCACTACATTATAGAAGTGGAAAAATAATCTTTCTGATTTAAAGAGAAAAACAGAATACAAAATTAAGAGAATTGTAACAAGATATTTGTGCATGATAAATTGCCTATGAAAAGGAAAAATTCATTTTTCAAGCTATTCATTTTACTATTGGTGATTTATGAATAAGAAAGTTGCCAAACAATGCATGCCTCAACAGCAAAAAAGGCAGGGTTTATTCTTCAAATAACAATGAATTATAAAGACAATTATCTTACCATACTATTTTAAAAATAAATCAACAAGCAAGAGTTTGATATGCACAGGTAGAAATATGTATAAAACAAAAAAAAAAGAAGGGGAAGCTAAACAATTTAAAAAGAAAATAGTATACCTATTAAGAGCTGAATTGCGTCCACCCTAAAAAAATTATATATCAAAGTCTTAAATTGCAATGCCTCAGAATGTCATTGTATATTTTAGCCTTTAGAGGTTATTAAGTCAAAATGAGTTTATGAGTTAATTCAATTGAACTGGTCCTCTGAAAGAAGAGGAGATTAGACACAGACACACATAAAGACCCAGCAAGAAAATGGCCATCAACAAGCCAAGGAGATAGAAAGCAATTAACCCTGCCAACATTCTGTCTCAGATGCCTAGTCTTCAGAATTTTGAAAAAAGAAATATCTGTTGTTTAACCTATCTAGTGTGTAGTACTTCGTTGAGCAGTTCTAGCAAACTACTACATTACCTATAGTCTATATTCGCAGCAAAAGAATTTTTTTACATATAAAATAGAATGCCATGATCAAATGAAGTAACAAAATTTCCCTAAGTACATTCACTCTAGTGACGGATGAATTGGATTACAAGCTATGCCTATGTAAAGCCAATAAAATGAAAACAGCATCTTTTTTTGGTAGTGTAAAATATGTGAGTGAGCAAATGATTTCACTTTAAAATAACTAACACATGGCAGGGTTTTTACCAAATGCCAAATATTTTAATGCAAAGTGTGGTAAAAAAAACAACACAGAATGACCATAGGCAAATAAATTCCTGGAGCAATTAACTTTCTATGGTTATAATTATGTTATTTTAAGTAGTACCTATTGCTGAATATAATGTATTATTTCTGGTCAATGAATCAAATAATTAAAGATAAGAATTGTTTTAAATTTATTAAGATCCCTGTCTCCCAATTTAAAAACAGCAACAAATTTTTCTTTAAAGAGCAGTTGCTTTCACTACTATGACTACCCATGCAACTACTGTACTTATTTATTTGTTTTGTGAAAAAAGGCTGGATATTGGACATACTAGTTAGGAAGACTACTGTTACTATCACTGCTGCTACTGTTACTTATTTATTTATTTATTTTTTGCGAAAGAAGCTTGGGTATTTGCCATACTATTTGAAAGAAAAACAAAGAAGGCAAATATCCCTAATGCCATGTACTTACATTTCAGAATGAGATTCTATGGAGTTATCTTTAAATAACAGAATAGTTGATGAGATGTACAGGATTTAGCACAAAATGGAGCAAGTGTAATGGAGCAATGCAAGCAGAATATAAATATGAAATAATCTTATATCTTACCTGAAATTCCATATTCATGAAAATTATAGCTTAGACACTTAAAACTCAATGCACTCATTCATTTTCTTGATATTTGTGGAGAATTGGTTCCAGGACTTCCCCATAGATACCAAAACCTGTGGATTTTCAAGACTATTGTATAAAATGATGATGCATTTGCATATAACCTTTGCACATTCTTTTATATACTTTAAATCATCTCTGGAGTAATTATAATACACAACACAGTATAAATACTATGCAAATAGTTGCTACACTTTGTTTTTTATTTACATTAGTTTTTATTATTGTATTATATATAATATAAAATTAATATTTATATTAAATTTCAAATATTTTTGATCCATGATGGGTCAGAGGCACAAATGTGGAAACTGGGGACATAGATGGCTTACTTTAAATGCCAGTGCAAATGCCTTTAAGTTTTCTGGCACGAAATTATCAAATATACATTTGCTAAGTTAAAAAAAGAAAAGCTCTAAGGACACCTGGAATTTGGATCACACATATATTTCTAGAATATACATTTGACACATGAACAACAAGGGCTTGAAATGTTTGCAGCCACCTATGTGTGATTTTTTTAAAAAAACATTGAAAACAATTTTGGAGATTTGCAACAATTTGAAGAAAACTCCCAGACATACTACATAGTCTGAAGAGATATATATATATATATATGTTAATTATGTCACATGTAGATACTAGTAGTATATTTTATCATTTAATATCATATAATGTGTACAAATCTATTAGAAAAAGTTATAATTTATTGAAACTTATGCACGCAAAGACCATACATTGTGGCACTCTCAATCAAGAGAAATGTAATTAAATGTAAAGATGCAATATTAAATCATAACTGCAAAAAATTAACTGCAGTACATACTGTACTACTGTAATAATTTTATAGCCACCTCCTGCTGCTAATGTGGTAAGTTCACGTGTTAAGTATCCACTGAAAGTGCTGTGTTACACTAATCATCTCTGCGTGGTCAGTTTATTTTTTTAGTAAAGTGTATTAAAGGAAAAAGCTTTTTGTGGTTCTTGTATAGTTTTCCTCTTGTTTAGTGCAGTATCATAGGCTTTGAATAATTCCATGGGACTAATAAAAAGTGCCGCAGATGTTGCTGGAAGTGCTCCCAAGAAGCAAAGAAAAGTCACAATGTTACAAAAAAAAGCTGAACTGTTTGATATATACCATAGACTGAGGTCTGCTACTGTAGTTGCCTGCCATTTCAAGATAAATGATTCCAGTATAAAGATCCTTTTAAAAGAAAAATAAAAGAAAATCCATGAAGCTATCACTGCAGCTATACCACCAGGTACAAAACCTTGTACTTTTACTTGGTGTCGAAAATACAGCTAAATGTGAGTGCAAGATTGCTATAAGAAAGGCAAATCTATAGTGTCTAGTATAATTTGAGACAAAGTGAAGTCATTATATGACAATCTAAAACAGAAGAAAAGTGAAGAATCTAAAGCTGGGAGAATTTAATGCCAGCAAAGAATGGTTTGGCAACTTTAGAAAGAGGTTTGACTTTAAAAAAAAAATGACAGAAGATGAGCTCCCAGAAACCATTAAGAAAATTACCGGAGAGGAGAAATATCTGCCTGAACATGTTTTTAATGCAAACAAAAATGTCCTCTTGTGGAAAAAAATGCCACAAAGGAAATTTATTCGTAAAGAAAAGAAGCAACCACCAGGATTTAAGGTAGAAAGGATAGATTAACTACTGTTTTTTGCAAATTTAATTGGGTTTATGATTAGGGTGGCCCTTGTCTGTAAAGCCTTGATCCTCATTATATGACATTAAATGATTTAGTTGGGCTTATGATAAGGGTGGCCCTTGTCTGTAAAGCCTTGATCCACATTATATGACATTAAATGATAAAGCCTTGATCATCATGCCTTGAAACAAAAAAAGACATCTGCTATCAGTCTTTTGGTTGTACAACTAGAAGGACTGGACAGTGTAAATTCTTTTTTCTTTCTTGCTTGTAAACATAGCATCTTAAATTTAGTCTCTAGATTAAGAGGGCTCACGAGGACTTTTACATGCCATTACATACAGTACTCTATACAGAAGATTGTCAGTGCTATGGAAAACTTTCATAGAGAGAACATCATGGAAGTCTGGAAGGATTACATGAAAGATGCCATCATTGTTATATAATAATCTGTGAAAACCATAAAACCTGAGACAATACATTTCTGCTAGAGAACACTGTATACAGATGTTGAGCATGATTTTACAGGAATCATGACACAGTCAATCAAATAAATCATGAAAGAGGTTACGGATATGGCAGAAAAATATGGAGGATGAAGGGTTTTAAGCTATAGATCCTGGAGAAACTCAAGAACTAGTAGACACCACATCAGAGGAATTAACAGAATATGAATTGAAAATGAATGCTGACTGCTTTCAAATGAGGAAGAAAATGTAGGAGTAGTGCCAGAAAACATACTGCTATTAGCAAATCTGGCAGGAAGGTCTGATTATCCACAACTCCTTTTGACTCCTTTCCGACATGGATCCTTCTATAATACAGGCACTGGAATTAATACAAATAGTGAAAGGCAGGTAGTATCATATATAGAAACATGTTTAGAGAAACAAAAAAGCAAACAAGTTAAACAGAAATGGTTATCCTGCTTACATTTCTCCTTCCTCTACCTCTTCTGCCTCTGCAACCCTAAGACAGCAAGACCAAACTCTCCCTTTTCTGCTTTTCCTCAGCCTACTTCACATAAAGGTGATGACAGTGAAGACCTTTATGATGATCCACTTTCACATAACAAATAGTAAATATATTTTTCCTTTCTTATGATTTCTTAATAACATTTTTTTCTCTGCTTACATTATTAAAAATTACAGGATATAATGCATGCAAAATATATATGTTAATTGACTATTTATGTTATTGATAAGACTTCTGGTCAATAGTGGGCTATTAGTAGTTATAGTTTTTAAGAGTCAAAACTTACATGCAGATTTTCTGTTGTGCAGGGGATAGACACCCCTGCTCTGTTCAAAAGTGAACTGTATGTATAAATGCTACTTGTTAGAGTTCTGAATAAAGTACTTCACTCGAAGTCTGAGTTTAAAGTGCTTTAGAGAACTATATCACTTGTTTGTCTTGTGCTTTGTGTAAAGATATTTAAACACATAATGTCTAATTTTTTAATCAGGGCAATCTTCTTTTGCCATATATGACACCAGGGTCAGTATTGTATTATTATAGAAGCTCATATATAGTCTATATTTAATTTGAACTCTTTTATAGTTTAAAAAAATTTTTTATCCTCAAATCATTGTCTTCAGAAGAGGAAATTGATGCTAAGTGATTCATTCAAGAGCAGTGAACCAGCCAGCATTATGCTGTTGATTTAGATTAACAGCTTTTATTTTCCTACTTGAGTTGACCCCTTGAGACTTGTCAACTCTAATCCATTTCCATAAAATAGGGATAATAATACTTAACACCTGGTTCAATTGAGTATCTCTGTAATTATTCTCTTATACATGTAAAGTACTTTGAAGCACAAAGTAAAGTTCAGTCTTTCAAATTACAATCTACTTAAAACAGAGAAAAGATAGCTTGAGAGATATAACAACTTTGATTTTTGGTTGCATTGGCATTTGACAGAGGAATTAGATATCTTCCTTGAGGCTCAAAATAGTGATTTAGGGGAGGTTGTTGTGTTTTAATTTTAATAACCTACGCAAGAATTTAAGACTCCAAATGTGATTGGCATTCAGAATAATTATCATGGGAGATTGCATTGATATTGGTCAAAATATTCTGACCACCCTATTTAATAGTCTAACTCTCTATTTCCTAACAGTCCAAACCCTCTTTAACTGATCTATATTTCCTTTTCTTGTATTTCTCAAGTTAATTTTAATTATTTGACAACCACTTGCTTAATTACCTTATTTTCAAAAATTAAGCCTATTGTTCATTATCTATGAACCCTTCTGTTCAAGCGTTTATTTACTTTAAGTTCCATAGGGCAGGCCTATTTATTATTATTATTATTTGGTGGTGGCTACTGATATTATTATTATTTTATAGATACATCTTAATCTTCTAGAAGACTGTCTGAAAGAACGAGTGCTAAATAAAACTTTGCTAAGCTAATTAATAAATGTTTGGAAGTGATTGTTTAGCATGGATATCAATAATCATTTCTGAGTATCAGAAAAAGTCTCCTTACATTATGATACATCATATTTTGGAACTCAGTCAAATTACCCACTTAATTCAATAGCTTAAGCTCCAAATGAGCCATATATACTTTCCTTTTGTGGGAGGGTGGAGGGGGGTTAGGCAACGAAGATGTATTTCCTCACAATTGTAGAAGTTAGAAGTCCAAGGTAAAGGAGTCATCAGGCTGGTTTCTCCTGAGGTCTCTCCCCTTGGCTTGCAGATGTATCTTTTTTGTGGGGTACAATTCAGGGTTAGGTACACAAATGTTCATTATGCAGGTAACATTATTGGTGAGATGTGCCCCCCCCCACACCCACTGGCAGTTTTCACTACTGTCAATCTCTTTCTTAGAGTATTATGATAATTGTTCAAGGTTCTCTTATGAGTGAACACATGTGGTACTCATTTTTGTTTTTGTTCCTATGAAAGATTACTCAGTATTATAGACTCTAAGTTAATCCAAGTTGCTGCAAAGCCCATAGTTTTGTCCTTCTTTATGACTGCATAATATCCCTTTGTGCATATGTACCACATTTTTTAAATCCTGTCCTCTTTCAATGGGTGGCATGGTGAGTTCCATGCTTCTGCTATTGTGAATAATGCTGCAATAAACATGCTAGTGCAGGTATCTTTCTCATAGATTGATTAGAGTTCCTCCAGGTATATTCCCAGTAGGGAGATTGAAGGGTTGTGTGGAAGGTCTATGTTTATCTCTTTTAGGAATCACAATGCTATTTTCCACAGAAGCTGTACTAGTTTACATTCTCACAGACAGTGTAGAAGTGTCCCCTTTCCCTGCATCCTCTCTAGCATTTGTTATTTTCTGAGTTATTGATGATGGTCATCCTGACTGGAGTTAAGTGATATCTCATAGTGGTTTCAATTTGCATTTCTTTGATGACTAGTAAGGCTGAGCATTTTTTCATGTATCTTTTGGCTGTACATATGTCTTCTTTTGAGAAGCATCTATTCATATCTTTTGCCCACTTTGTAATTGGGCTGTTTGATTTTTTTCTTTTTGACACATTTGAGTTCCTTATAGATATAGATGTTTGTCCTTTGTCAGATATACAGTTGGCAGGTATATTTTCCCAGTGTGTGGGCTGTATTCCCACTCTCTTGATGGTTTCTTTGGCTTTGCAGAAGCTTCTCAGTTTGATGAGATACTTTCAGATCAGTTTGATGATATAGTTTGATGAGATCAATTGTCTATCTTATCTCTTATGACATTGGCACTTGATAAAAACCCTTAAATACCTAAGGATAGATGGAACATACCTCAAAATAGTAAGAGCCATCTACAAGAAACTCACAGTCAATATACCACCTAACAGACAGAAAATGGAACTATTTCCCCTGAAAACCGGAATAACAAAAGGATGCTCACTCTCTCCTCTCCTGTTCAACATAGTATTGGAAGTCCTACATAGAGCAATCAGACAAGAGAAGGAAGTCAGAAGTGTCCAAATAGGAAAAGAGGAAGTTAAGTTATCCCTCTTTGCAGACAACATGATTCTATGCCTCGAAAACCCGAAAGAATGTGTTAAAAACCTCCTTGCACTAATAAAAACTTTTGCAAATTCTCAGTGTATAAAATAAATGTACAAAAGACAGTTGCATTTGTATACATCAACAGTAAACAAACAGAAAACCAAATAAAAAGCACATATATATTCAAAAAGCAAAAATCTTCTGAAAAGATAAAGATCTGCCTTTTCTTATTTAGAATTTTAAAATATTAGGAGAAAACTTTAATGAAGCTAAAAATAATTCTGAAAGGTTGCAAAAATCATTTGAGAAAATTTGAGATAAATTCACAACCATTTGAGGTGACTAGTTCAAAGTATGAGCTAAATTTGATACATAAAATATAGTAGATACATGTTTTTAAAAACAAAATTTTTTGGGATAGATCTATGGAATTTCTTTAAGGAAATAAAGAAATATAAGTGGCTGAACTGGGCTTTCAACAGACGCATTTCTATTTTGACAGAATGAGAAAGGACAGGAGTTTGGTTCTGAAAATCATGATGAAATGTTTGCACAAAAGTTTTTTATCTAAATATTTGCCATTATACTGTTTTAAAGTTTTTTCTTAAGAAATGTTTTTAAAAGTATTTTATATTCAAATTTAATGAATAACATCTGAATTGTTGTTCCAATTGAATTATGAAGGGTGACTAACATAATTCCAGATATGTAATAGATACTCTGATAACTAGTGAGTATATATTCCTATTTGATTATTTCAATAGGTGACAGATTATAAAGTCAGATTATTAAACTAGAAGCAAAAAAAGAGACACAATTCAACCATAAGAAATTGTTATAGTTTATTAGATGCCAGAGTATGTAGTGGGTCAAGTTTAAACCTTAGTGATATGACTTAAGAAAAAAAAGAATGCATACACAAGCACATGGTAAAGTCTTCCTAAAAAGTATTTGCAGATAGTTTTATTGTGCAGTGTGAATCAGTGTTAGATAATGATTACTGTTCATTAAAAATTGAGATTTTAGTAAAGTCTAGAGTAACTGATGTTTTCAATTTCCAAAAAAAATCTACAATTAATTGTAATAAGTTAAATTCGTATTATATTTTTTTCCCTCCCCAGCTTTATGCTCTTAGCATTAAAACCTTATGAAACTTACTATCTCTAATATTTTCTCCTATAGTCCAGCTTTTGTATGGGTTCATCTCCATCTCTGACTTCACTGAAATCATTTAAACTACTTTTTTAAAGTTTATAAAGATGAAGTTTTCTATATAAAGTTTTTCCTGATCTCCCAAGGTCAGGCTGTATGCACATGATATGATTGCTAATTTATGTATCAATTTCCCATTGGGTGTAAGTTCAGAAAAGTAAGAGCTTTACTTTATAGTGATTATCACTATGTCTCCAGTTACTAAAACATTTCAGGTACTGGCCAGGTGCAATGGCTCATGCCTATAGCCTCAGCACTTTGGGAGGCCGAAGTGAGAAGATTGCTTGAACCCACGAGTTTGAGAACAGCCTGAGAAACTTGGCAAGAGCTCATCCCTACAATAAATCAAAAAAGTAGCTGGGCGTGGTGGCACACACCTGTAGTTCCAGTTACTTGGAAGGCTAAGATGGAAGGATCGCCTGAGCCCAGCAGGTGAATGTTGATGTGGCCATGAGCATACCACTGACTCCAACCTGGGGAGCAGAGTGAGACTCCGACACACACACACACACAAAATTAGGGTATTTAGTAGATGCTTCAAATACAGAAAAAAAATAAGAAATGGAAGCTTTGATTGTGAATGGCAGTATAAAGGACTGTAGGAAAGCACTGTAGATGAAAGCAGTAGACATCATTACACTATTTTTTATTATCTATATTAATTTTTATTACTGCTGTATCAGGTTAGTACAAATTTATTGGCTTAAAACAGCACATATTTATTGTCATATATTTTTT
This sequence comes from Carlito syrichta, assembly GCF_000164805.1. Taxonomy (NCBI): domain Eukaryota; kingdom Metazoa; phylum Chordata; class Mammalia; order Primates; family Tarsiidae; genus Carlito; species Carlito syrichta. Next base: position 28,999 of record NW_007248546.1, on the reverse strand, counting down.
GTGGTTCAGAAGTCTGATGCAAGTTTCCCTGAGCTAAAGTAAAGGTGCTGGCAGAATCATTTTGCTTTCTGGAGGTTCTAAGGGAAAGTCCATTTCTTATTTATTGGCCCTTAGCCCTCTTCTCTCTTCAAAGCTAGTAAGTTAACATTTGTCTTTGTCACATCTATCACTCCGATGATGACTATTTTGCTTTTTTCTGCCACATTTAAAGAACCTTGTGATTACTTTGGGCCCTTCTCTAATAATCCTGGATACCCTCCCTATGTTTTATATTCAGTTTATTAGCAACTCTGTTACAAATGAAATTGTGTCCTTCCCCAAATTCATATATTGAAGCTCAAACTTCCAATGGAACTGTATTTGGAGATAAAGTCTTTAAGGAAGAAATTAACATGAGGTCTTAAGTATGGGGTCCTAAACCAATAAAATGGGTATCCCTAAATAGAGGAAAAAATATCAAGGGTGTGCATGCACAAAGGAAAGTTCACGTGAGGACTTAATGAAAGTCAATGTATCTGAAAGTCAAGGAGAAAGACCCCAGGAAAAACCAAACCTGTTGGCAGTTTGTTTGGACTTTAAACACCCAGAAATATCCAAAAATAAATGTATGCTGTTTAAGTCACCCAGTCTGTGATATTTTATTATTGTAGTATAGGTAGACTAATACAGCAACATTAATTCCATCTGCCACCTTAATTTCTCTGTTGCCTTATAACATAACATTTTCAACAGCTCTGGGATTAAAGACATGGACATCTTTGAGACATCATCATTCTGATACCATATTGGTCTGTGAGCAAAGGACATTTTTTTTTTTTACATCAATGATAGTGCAATGACCCTAGAGCTTCTCTTTGATCAGCTTAACAGATAGGCAAGGATGAAAAAAATAGATCAAATTTAACCAATGGACAAGAAATAGGACAACCCCTTCAGGTTTTCTCCCACTGTGGGAGATTTTCTGCCCTTTCAATAAACCCTGCTTTCTTTAAAAAAAAAGAACAAGAAACAAACAAGGTAGGAATTTTTTTTTTCATGGTGAAGAATACTTAAATGTGATGGGATTATTGTTTCAAACAGCATATGCATTGGCAATAGTGAGAGGAAATGTGTAAGGGCACCACTTCTAAGTATTTTTTGAGAGTTCTTGGAAATCAGAGTATAGTGTAGGGGAAATAAAGGTTACCACTTCATTTTATTCAGCTGGGCATGAAAATTAATTTAGCATGAAACACATAAACAGGAGAAAATCATAACAATTTATTTAGTATATTTTTTAAAAGACAAGGAGACTTCAGAAGGAAATGAAGACCTAAAGAAGCAGTTAAAATCAAACACATATATACTGAATTGGACAAAGATTTGCTAACTATGAAAATGTAATAAAACAAAGTCACTTGGGCTAGGGTAGTTAACTGGGTTTTAAAAAAGTGACTAGAAAGATGAAGATTACTTTAATAAAATTAATTTGTCGAGAGTTCCTTTGGCTTCAGCTTTCCATTCTTGAGGAAAATAATGTTACTTTCAGGTAAGACTGTCAGCAAGATAGCTGATTTGGTGCTCTGGCACTCTCCTCCATCTCTAAAACCTTAAATAACAAATGAACTAAATTTTACCAAACTAACTAAAACAGAGCACTGACAACAGCAAAGAAGCATCAAAAATCATGTTGAGCACAGAAACTGAAGTTGGCTGTACAGAGGAAGAAAAGGAAACACTTTGCCTCTACCACTCCATTCCCCCAGTCAGAATTAGCACGGAACCAGAAAGCACTTCTCCCCAGTACGGAAAAGTGAACAAAGGGATCACAGGACACACTATAACAGCAATGTACACCCGCAGTTTTCTCCCAGTAAAGAAAGGTGAACAAAAGGATCATAGAACACACTATCACAACAATGGATAACTGCAGTCTTCTCCACAAAATACTCCTGCAATTTTCCTAGGTTCTGAGCCAAGCTGAAGGAGTTTCCTGGAGTTTACAGGCTGAGTTTTCCCCAGAGAAGCAGTGGAGGCTATGCTATGCACTGCAGTGGCCTGTCTTGCTAGAGCTCTGCTTCATTTGGGAACTGGAGCCACTGCTAAAGTCCATCTTGCTTGAGAGTGGATGAGCTGGTGAGTAATCCTTTCAACCCTCTATCCCTGTAGCTCAGCTGCCCCTGCAACAGGTTCACCTCTGGTAGCATGTCATTCCTGAGCAGAACTGTGGTCCCACACTATTCCCTATGGCCAAGCTACTCCAGAGCTCCTCTAGCCCCCATCTCAGTCACTGGAGCATAGGGCCACAGCTGAGGAAGTACCCTAAAACCCAAAGACCACAGGCATCCAGCACACAGAATCAGTTGCATCCCTGACACCACAGCTGAGGCAGCACCCCACATTCCAGGACCTCTGTGCATCTAGAACACTGCAGAAGTTGTATCTCCCAGAAAAACAGGTGATGTGGCAAACAAACCTCAAAGATCCAGAGGCTCCACTGACTCATACAGCTGAACTTTCTGGGGACAAAGAGATGCAGTACCTCATGACCTAGGGAATCAGATGATTTATTGAGCAGTCTGACTCTCCAGGCCAAACAACTATAGCATTCTACCTACCCAAAACTGGATGAAACTCTTGCAACCAAGCTGCTGAGGCTTCCCACCTCTTTTGTAAGTTGAAACTTCACTGTGCTGTTCCCTATTTCCTGAGTCCAAAATCACAGTTGTATTTTGTCATTCTCATTTCCTTGCTGCTACTGCACCTGGCATCACAGAACCTGGGCCACTACTGTGTGCCCCAATTCCAGGATATTGTATCATCATTATATAGTACTTCATCTCCCAAAGTTTGGTTGGTTCTAGGTCTCAAACTGCAGCTGTGTCTTGCTCCCTGGAGTCCACACTTCCAAATTACTCCTTCTTTCCAGAAGCCGTGCCAATCCTGTGTTCTAACTTTCAGGGTCATAATGAAAACTACATCCCAGGATCCCTGGAACCAAGCTGCTGATGTATTGCCTCAAAGAAACGGACCACACTTTAGAAGGAGATCTTCATCCACTTGTGCCTTGGAGAGTGAACTATGGTACAAATCCCGGTGCTATAGATTCTCAGACCAGTATCACGGTTCAACTGTGGAACTCAAGACCCTGAGACCAAAACACAGCTCCACGGTTGCTCCAAACATCTGTGCCCTGAATCCCAGTGCCACGGTGGCTGTCTGCGAAATGTGTCAGACCCAACACCAAGAGAAATCGCATTGCTTAGACTCTGCCTAATGAGGAGTGCAAGAACAGCAAAATACCTAAAGCTCTTGTTCCAGTAACCTATGCAACCACCATCACTACCACAAACTGCTATAGCCTAGACACCCAAGGCATTTATAGTTATCTCTAAATTGTTCATAACAAAAGAAGCTTCATGGAGACTTCCACTGCATCCATACAAAATCAGAACTACCATAATCTTAGGCCTATTTACAGGTAAACTATGAAAGGCACTCTCTAAACTTTAGAAGAGGTGACTGTACCACCAGATGTACAGACATCAACAGAAGGGCGCAAAACCTACAAAAATGCAAGAACCCATAACACCACCAAATAAATACAATATTTAGTAACTGACCCAAAGAGACAAATTTATAAATTGCTTGAAAAAGAATAAAAATAATAAGCTTAAGGAAGCTCAGTGAGATACAAGCAAACATAATCAGATCATTCAGTGAAACCAGGAAAACAATTAATCATTGAAATTAAAAATTCAAAAAAGGAGCCAATATTATAAAAAATATTTTAGAATTAAATAAGTCAATTAAAAAATATAATTAAAAGCTTCAATAGTAGACAAGATCAAGTTGAAGAGAAAAATCTGAGAATTTGAAGACAAATCTTTTGAAATGACTTAGTCTAAATAAAAAATAAAATGAAATAAAAAGTAAAGATAGCATATGGATTTATGGAGCATAGTAATTAAACAAATTTCATTATTGGAGTTTTAAAATGGAGAAGAGATAGAAAAATAGATAGTAGGTTTATTTTACTCAATAATTGCTGAAAAGTTTTCAAATCTTAGGAAAGATATGAACATCCAGATCCATGAAGCTCAATAGTCTTCAAATAGATTAAACTCAAAGATGTTTTCCCAAAGGTGCATTTAATCAAACTGTCAAAAATCAAAGATGACAAAGAAATTCTAAAAAAAGCAAGAGAAAAATGTCAGGTCACATATAAGAAAAAAATCTGTTAGAATGTATAGAAAATATATTAGAATGTATAAAAAAACATTATTATATATACACTGAAAATATATACAGAAATTTATGTATACTATAAAGTATATACAGTAAGTCACCTACTTACAAACTTTCAAGTTGTGAACTTTCAAAAGCACAAATATGTGTTCACATATTCAACCATGTAAGTTGGTTCATATGTCTGAATACATTGTCACATGTGTGCATTTGCTACAAATGTTTGTGCTTGTGTATGCTTTATTGTAGAGTACTGTATAGAGTACAATACTACAGTAGCTTTATTTCAAGCCCAGGGTGTCTGGAAGTAAGTGTAAAAGCAGCAGTAATGTATCTGGTACTACTAAGAAGCACCTACTGATAATGATGAAAATAAAAATGAAAATAAAAATGAAAATAATTGAGAGAATGGAGTGAGCAGAAAATATGGTAGACGTTGCTTATTCTTATAACATGAATTGTTACACTATTGGTATGAGTCTAAATAACAAGGACAAGATTATGGAACATGTGAAGTCTGATGTGCAGATGGTGTCAACAACAATACTGAAGAAGTTTAGAAAAGTGTTGGAGGACATTAAGAAACTTCTCAGTGTGTGGATGCATAACCAGCATCAGGATGGAGTCCCACTCAGCTTAATGCAAATTGAAGAGAAAGCTAAAAGCATTTATGGAGACTTTAAGAAGAAACATAGTAGAGAATCAGAGGGTGCGTCTTGTAATGCCAGCCATGACTGGTTTCATCAGTACAAGGCTAAAGCCAACCTTTACAATGTAAAAGTAAGTGTCAAGACAGTGAGTATAGATATAGCAGCAGACCAGAAATTTCCTGAAATGCTTTGAGAAATTATTAATGAAGATGTGCATTTACCCAAGCAGTTTTTTTGTTTTTGTTTTTTTTAATGTAGATGAGACAAGACTGTTCTGGGAGAGGATACCAGACCAAAGGAGAAAATATCGAGATCATATTAAGAAACTTCTCAGACCAGAGTGGAATAAAACTAGAAATTAACTCCAAGAAGAACTCACAAAACTAAACAAAAACATGGAAGTTAAGCAATCTGCTTCTGAATGATATCTGGATCAAAAATAAAATCAAGATGGACACTTTAAAATTTCTTGAGATAAAAATGACAACAAAAGAAAGTATCAAAACCTCTGGGACACAACCAAAGCTGTGCCCAGAGGAAAATTTATAGCACTTACAGCCTCCATTAATAAGAATGAAAGATCTCATATTGATCTAACATCACTCAAGGAACAAGAAAACCACAAACAAACCAAACTCAAAGCTTTTCTTCAAAGCTAGCAGAAGAAAAGAAATAACAAAGATCAGACCAGAACTAAATGAAATTGAAATTGAAACATTAAAAGAATAAAATAATATATTTTGTTGCAACTTGAATGAAATCGCAGAACATTATCCATTGTGAACTAAAGCAAGAACAGAATACCTAACACCACATGTTCTCCTTAATAAGTAGAAGTTAAACGAAGTATGTGTGCAGGCATAGAGATTATATAGTGGTCACTGGAGATTTGAAAGAGGAAGTGTGGGAATGGGTAAAGGGATAGAAATTCACCTATCAGGTACAATGTGCACAGGTGAAAGTAGTGGGTTTACTTAAAGCCCAGACTTCTTCACCACTATACAATAAATCCATATAACCAAAAACTAATTTTACTATCTAAGACTATTGAAATAAAAAATATATATAAGATAAAAGATGAACTATTTTCCAGACAAGCAGAAGCTGAAGTATCATTACTACTAGAAGGGCTTTATAAGAAATGCTTAAGGCAGTTATTCAAGTGCAAACACATGGACAATAATTACTTATATAAATATATGTTAAAGTATAATACTCATTGGAAAAGGTCAAAACGTAGTGAAATCCAGAATACTATAATATTGCAATGGCAGTGTGTACGTCATACACATCTGTAATATGAGGTTTCAATGTCAAAATGGTCAAAAATAATAAAACTACAATAAGTAATTAAGAAATACACAATATAAAAAGTTAAGTTGTGACATCAAAACATAAATTCTAAGGTGGATAAAAGTTTAGAGGTTTTTTTTTCTCTTTTAATTCTTATTTTGAAATTGTGGGTTACAATTCAGGGTTAGGTATACAAATGTTCATTGTGGAGGCATCTTTATTGATAAGGTGTGTCTCCCCTTAGGCGGATATCGACTACTATCAGTCCCAGCTACCCACCCCCCAACCCCCTCCCTGCAATTTCCCGCTGCTTTCAATCCCTTTCCTACAGTAATATGGTAGTTGTTCAAGGTCCACTTATGAGTGAGAACATGTGATACTCAGCTCTTTGTTTCTCAGTATTATAAACTCTAATTCCATCCACATTGCTGCAGAGTTCATGGTTTTGTTCTTCTTTATGTCTGCGTAATATTCCATTGTATATATGTACCACATTTTTTGAATCCAGTCCCCTTTTGATGGGCAGCACGGTTGGTTCCATGTTCTTGCTATTGTGAACAATACTGCGATAAACATATGTATGCAGGTATCTTTTTTATAGAGTGACCTGAGTTCTTCTGGGTATATTCCCAGTAGGGGGATTGCGGGGTCATATGGAAGATCAATTTTTAGAACCTTTAGGAATTGCCAAACTGATTTCCACAGAGGCTGTAGAAGTTTTTATATGTGACAGAGTTAAATTATCAGATTAAGATAATACTTTCTAACTATAAATACTTTTATGGAAATCTCATGGTAACCACAATATAAAACACTACAGTAGGATTCAAAGCTTACCAACTACAGAGAACTACCAAATCACAAATACACACACACACACACACACACACACACACACACACACACTCAACATTGGAGAGAACATAAGGCAAATACTAATGACATGAAGGAAGAAATATACAGCAATACAATAATAAATAGAGATTTCAATACCCCACTTTCACCAATGGGTAGATCAATCAGACAGAACTAATCAGAAAACATCTGAATTTTACATTTGATGAAATGGACCTGAAAGACATTTACTGAACTTTCTATCCAACAGCAGCAGAATACACAATTTTCTTTAGCACATATAAAATATTGTCCAGGTTAGACCATATATCAGACTCCAAGACATATTTTAATCACTTTAAGAAGATTGCAATCCCATTTAGTATTGTTTAAGACTACAATGGTTTAAAACAAATTTAATAACAGAAAAAATCTTGAAAAATGTGGAAATATATCAAAATTAAACAATATGTTCTTGAATAACTAAGGGGTCAAAAAAGAAATTTTAAAATATCTAGACTGAGACAATAATGAAAAAGCAACACACCAATGCTTGTACAATGCAGCAAAAATAGTTTCAAGAGAGAAGTTCATAAGACTAAATATTTATATTAAAAAAAGAAGATACCAAGTAAATTGTCCAGCATCAAGAAATGATTAAAATAAACTAAACCCAACATTATCAGAAGGAAAAAATAAATGAGAACAAAGCCAAATCAAAGAGAGAACAGAGAAAAAACATAGAAATAATCAATAAAGCCAAGAGCTTGGTTTTTGGGGGAAAAAATAAAAAGAGAAGACTCAAATAAATAAAATAAAAAGTGAAATGAATAAACTGCGATAAGCACCTCAGGTATATAAAACAAATCTTAAGTGACTATTATGAACATTTATGTGTCAAAAAGTTGGATAACTTGAAGAGAATGGATATATTTCTTAAAAAATGCAATTTAACAAGATTGAGTCAGGAGGAAATAAAAAGCTTGAACAGACAATAACAAACAGATTGAAAAAAAAAAGAAAGAAAGAAGAGAAAAGGTGAATATCATATGGTTTCACAGCTGATTTCCTCCAAACAGTCAAAGGTGAATTAATAACTATACTTCTTGAGTTCTTCTGAAAAATTGAGGTAGAGGGACTACTTTCAAACCCATTTTTAGAGGCTAATAAAATTTTGATAGGTAAAACAGACAAAGATATTGGAAGAGAAAAACTACAGTCAATCTATCTGATGAACATTGATGCGAAAAATCACAATAAAATATTAGCAAACTGAATCTGCCAAGTCATCAAAATATTATACATTATGAACAAGTGGGATTTATATCTGGCATGCAAGACTTGTTTAACATTTGCAAATCAATCAATGTGACTCATCACATAAACAATACGAAAGATAAAAATCTCATGATCATCTCAATTGACACAGAAAAAAAATCAACCTTTCTTGATGCTGATAAAAACTCTTAACAGTTTAGGTATAGAGGGAATGGTCCTTAACATAATAAAAGTCATTTATGAAAACCCTGCAACTGACATTACAACTAATAGGGAAAAAACTGGACAGTTTTTCTCTAAGAACCTATACAAATCAGTGAGACCCAATCTCATCACTTTTATTCAACAAAATACTGGAAGCCCTAGCAGAAGCAATCAGACAAGAAAAATAAACAAAATACATCCAAATTAGAAAGGAAGAAGTAAAATTATCTTCATTTATAGATGACATTATCCTATAAATAAGAAATTTAAAAATCCATATAATTGTTAGAACAAGTAAATTAATGCAGCACATTTTCAGCATATAAAATTAACACACAAAATAAGTAGCATCTGTACACACAAATAAAGACCTTACTAAAAAAATAAATAAATAAATAAGAAATTTAACCAAGGAAATGAAAGACCTGTAAACTGAAAACTATGCAGCAATGATAAAAAAAAAATTGTAAGAGACACAATCAAATGAAGATATTCTAAACTCATGATCAGAATAATAAGTATTGCTAAAATGTTCATACTACCCAAAGCAACATACAGATTAAATATAATCACTATCAAGTGGCTAATGACATACTTCAGAGAAATTAAAAAACAAATTCTAAATTTCTAATGAAATCATACATCATGTTTAATTGTCTAAACAATTTTGAGATAAAAAGAAAAAGTTTAAATCACACTTTCTGATTTAAAATTATAGTACAAAGGTATAGTCATCAAAACAGTACAGCACTGGCATAAAAACAAACACATAGACCAGTGGATCAGAATAAAGAGCCCCAAATACATCTAAACCCATACAGTCAACCAATTTATGACAGGGGAACCAAGAAAGTGCAATGGGGAAAGGACAGTTTCTTCAATAAATGGTTCTGGAAAAACTGAATTTTTACATTCAAAAGAACGACCCTCATTTTACACAATAATCAAAAATCAATTCAAGATATATAAAAGACCTAAATAAATATAAGACCAGAAACTATTAAATTTCTAGAGAAGAATAAAGGAAGAGCTCCTGAACATTGGTTTAGGCAATAATATGCTAGATATCACATCAAAAGATCAAGTCACAAAAACAAGTATGTAGAAATTAGACTATATCAAATAGTGAATGAATGAATAAATATCAATGAATGAATAAACAGCTGTACTTATACACAATAGAATATTATTCATCCCCCCAAAATATGAGATCTTGATATTTGCCGCAACATGGATGAAACTAGAAGACATTATGCTAAGTGAAATAAGCCAGATACAGAAAGAAAATATTGCATGATCTCATTTATAAGTTGATAAAAAATATTTAAAAAAAATATATATATATATACAGACATAGAGAACAAAACAATGGTTGGAGTGCAGACATGGGGAATGTAGTCAGGGAAGTAGAGTAGGATGAACAAGACTAGAGCCTGAATGTACAACGTAAAAATTAGAGGTAATGAAAGTTATTTATATATATGAAAAATAAATAAAAATATGATAATATTTAAAAATATTTAGGGACAACAATTTCCACATGGAAATTTTATCTCTTGCTTTTAAAAATTAAAATGAAGGTCACAGTGATCTTTTTGCAAGTGCTGTTTTTCTTTAGTGCCTTTAACTAAAAATAGTCAATATGCCAGAGCAGCATATTTTGGGATGGCATATTCTTACATGTTTCAATAGAAAAAATTACCCAGTTAACCATTCAAGAGACACAGAGGAAATTTTTAGTAAGCGATAGTGAAACTGGAAAGTACAATAGCATATCACAATAAATAATTTGTTGAAAAAAACTCACTGTTGAAATTCAGAACCACATTCCATAATCAGAGGGCAAGCAATAGAGACCCACTAATGTCTGTCCATATAGTTACAGCCTAGAGAAGGGCATGGCAAGGGCTCAAATGCTTCCATACATTCCTGAACAATATTCCTGAGACCTAAAAAAAGATATGCTTCCTCTTTTCTCCTATGCACTTCCAGTAAGTAACTTCAGGGAATCCTTGACTTCTTTGTAGTTTATGTCCAATCAACTGAAAGATGCAAATCTCCATTTACTCCCTTTTTCTCAGTGGTTATAAGTTTGATAATACAGTATCAATGTAATCATAAGCCTTGTGATTTGTATAACTTTTGTATCAATGTAATCACAAGTTTTGTGATTCATATTACTTTTGCTTAATGCATGATGTCTTAGGCCTTGTACACTCCCTTTACTTTATGGCAAGCAATGCTTTTGCTGGGCCCTACTGATAAAAAATGAGATACCTCTGATACCTGGTACCAGGAAGTTCAGGCCGAAAAATGCCACTATCGATACATGCGACTGAAACTGAGGTTCTATACAATGCTCTGCTGGTCACATGGCTAATGTGTAAGTACTAACAACACTGGACTTGTAAAAGTGAACTGTAAAAGCCTGGAGGATGCGCAGAACCATTTTAGAAAGACCTTGAGTCTGTCTCTGCTCCCTGGATTAGAACTGAAAAATAAACTTCTTTCTACCAGTTCCCTGCCCTTTTGATTTATTGATATCAAGAGAAGCAGTGGAGCTGTTCCTCTGACTGCAACACAAGCACAGACCAAACAAAAAGGTAGACCCATCTAGGTTAGTAGGTAGTCTAAGATTTATTTAGGGGAGAAATTACATAAAAACAAGTATTGAGTGGTAGAAAGATGAGGCTGGTAATGCACACTTGTCTTATTATTATTATTATTATTATTATTGAGTTGGAGTCTCACTCGGTCGCCCAGACTGGAGTGCAGTGGCCGCTCCCAGCCACCGCAGCCTCGACCTGCTGGGCTCCGGCGATCCTTCCGCCTCAGCCTTCCGAGTAGCCGGAATTACAGGCATGCGCTACCATACCCGGCTGATTTTTTGATTTATTGTAGAGATGAGGTCTCGCTGCCCAGGCGGGTCTCGAACCCGCGGGCTCAGGCAATCCACTCACCTCAGTCTCCCAAAGGCACGGGATTACAGTCTGAGCCACCTAGCCCGGCTTTGTCTTATTTTTTATACCATGCAAAGAAAAGGGGGAAAAATGTCACAGAAGTCATATTAAACCATTTGGTTGCTTTCTTAACCTATTTACTTTCTACTTGAAGAGATCGTTTGGGTCCCCTACTTCGGGGGTCCCCAACCCTGGACCACAGACTAGTCCATGGCTTGTTAGGAATTGGGCCCTACTGCAGGAGATGGGCTGCAGGTAAGGGAGCAAAGCTTCAGCTTTGTTGACAGCTGACTCCCCATCCCTCTCATTACCCCCTGAGCTCGCCTCCTGTCAGATCAGCAGCAGCGTTAGATTCTCACGGGAGCGTGAACCCTACTGTGAGCTGAGCATGGCAGTGATCTAGATTAGGCGCTTCTTATGCCAGTCTAATGCCTGATGATCCCAAGTGGAACCGAGGCCGTTATGCTAGTGCTGGGCAGCGGTTGCAAGTACAAATTAACATTAGCAGTAAGGTTTGACTGTACATTCCCCGCCCCCTCCCACCCCATCGCCCGTCCTTGGAAAATGTGTCTTCCATGAAACCAGTCCCTGATGCCAAAGATGTTGGGGATAGCTGCCCTACATATAATCTGATCAACATTGCTGGAGGAATATTCCCAGCAGCAACAGCTGTCTTCATGCTGGTGTGCTTCCTTCTGTGGCTGCATCCTAGAGCTCACTTTGTGTTCAAGAACCCTGAGTACATTTTCACAACAAAATTATCTCATTTCATCTTAAGAATTTTTTTTTAATTGTAAAAGGCGGTAAGTTTAAAAACACTTCTACCCATATATTTGTTTTATTCTTTACGAGGTCCTATAGAAAAGGTATCTTTCATTCCATTTTGGTAAATGAAGGATTTGAGATTCAGAGAAGTTAAAGTTCTTGAGTGAGTTAAAACTTGTACCTAGATCTCTTGGCACCAAGTTCAGGGCATTTGCAACTCCCTGGGGAAATGAATTTCTTGTGAACCAAAATTCAGCAAAGTATGAATTTCCAGGCTGGGAGCAGGTCTACCTTTGAGCTACAGTTAACTCACTTATAAAAAGGAAGACTGGAGTATCTCTGGGGATGTTGCAATCTTTTCATTGCTTTAACAGCAGATCAATCTCTTCCTATTACCTATTTCTCTTTCTTCTGCTCAGTTACATGTAAGAACAATTTGCCATGTAAGTTAACTATGTATCTTTGCTTTATACGTTAGGCAAAGACTTTGCAGTTTTACTTCTCAAAGTCTAAAGTATTTGATATTAGGTGTGAATTGACAACTCACTGTAATCTACATAAATACTAGTCAAGGTGGAGAAGGGCACAGAATCAATAGCAGGAATTCTACCATAGCCAGGCCTCTTGACCAGGCCAGTAATTTGACACCATGCTCTTTATCACATGTGTGTATCCCTGTATCTATCTAATCTTTAGTTTCCTGATTAAACTTATTTTTTCTTTCTCAAGTTTTTTACTCTTCTTCTTTTTTTTTTTCTTTTTGTGTGAGTGTATCTTCCATTGGATACATTTTCCTAAATTAAAAATTGCCTGTAAACCGGGATCGGTGGCTCCGCCTGTAATCCCGCGCCTTTGGGAGGCTGAGGTGAGTGGATTGCCTGAGCCCGCGGGTTCGAGACCCGCTTGGGCAGCGAGACCTCATCTCTACAATAAATCAAAAAATCAGCCGGGCGTGGTAGCGCGCGCCTGTAATTCCGGCTACTGGGAAGGCTGAGGCGGAAGGATCGCCGGAGCCCAGCAGGTCGTAGAATTAAAGTGTGATTTAGAAAGATAAGATGTCGATTAAAATGTTGAACATTGGAAATGATGTATAATTTTCCTGAGTTAACAAATTGTACAGGACAATTTTTGTTTTTGTTTTCCTTTCATTGACTAAATAATTTCTCTTTCAACTTAAGTCCCAGTTGTGAAAATTAACTCAAATAATTGTGTGCATAGTATTCACATTTGCATTGCAAGACGTGTTTCAACTTTTTTATCACCTCCACTGTGGCTTATATATTACCATAAAAATAAATTTTCCTTATGTGTGAAATTAGATATTGTTTCTCAAAAGGGAAAAGCATTTTCCATAAGAAATGAAACTGGAAGATGGGAAAGGGAAAATGTTACCCAACATAGTCTTTTTTTTTTGAGTTGGAGTCTCACTCCATTATCTTGGCTGGAGTGCAGTGGCATACTCACTGCCACACCAGCATCGATCTGCTGGGCTCGGGTGATTCTTCTGCCTCAACCTTCTAAGTAACCAGAACTACAGGTGCATGCTACCACTCCTGGTTAATTTTTAGATTTATTGTAGAGACGAAGTCTCGCCAAGTTGCCGGGGCTTGTTTCGAACCCTCAGGCTCAGGCAATCCACTCGCTTACAATCCACTTACAGGCTAAGCCACTAAGCCTGGACCCAACATAGTCTTAAAAGTTGTTATGCCTAGAACTTAGAACTGTTACAAATTACTCATTTTATACATGCTTGGCAAATGTTCCAATTTATTGCCATAACACCCCCCCAGAAAACTTGCTTAAGTAATCCAGATATTCTACAATGTTAACACTGTCAGTATCTTTCATCACACTAGCTATTAAAAGTTAAAATTTAATATAATAAATGATTATTGCTTCATCAATATTCTTCAGTGAAACAGGGTATTTAATTTTAATTTAAATGGCAACCAATTGGCAGTGAAAAACTCAATAGTACTAGTAGTTTGGTACTAAGAAGATAATGGTTTGTCCACCATTGTTTTTGTACTATTAGTTGAAATGTTAATAATTTGAAAAATGCAAATAACAGAGTAGTATTATAATTAAAAACATTTGGACCCTAAGAAGAACTTTTGATAACACCAGGGGCTTATTGACTTGGAGAACTTCTGGTTTATAGTTTAATGTAATTAATTTGTATAAAATTATATATAAAACTATATATATATATTTATATGTTGTTGATATATTGATGCTCAATATTACCAAAGATGCCAAATTAGTATGATTGACATGGGTTATATCTATTAATATTTACTACATTCGAAATTATAATTACATTAAAATAATAACATATGCATTCATTTCAAATAATAGGGGAATATTAATATGCCCTGATTACCATTACCTATGTAAATCTATTTTCTTACTCATGACTTGATGAAATTGGTTGCATAGGGAAAAATAAATTACTTCAGGTTTAACATATACAAAATTCCAATTTCCTAGTGAATTTTATGTCCAATTTGTATTATAGATTATTTCTTAGTCAAGATTATCCATGACTGTAGGTAGATTTTCAAACCAATCAACAATACTCTTTTCTTAGAAAAATTACTTTCATAAATAAATATTACATGCTAAGCTTTTT